>NW_020955941.1:28185-62116 GCF_003031625.1 Empidonax traillii
AAGCACAACTTTAGTGAGGCTGTAGTTTCTGAAATCCTTTGCAAAGTGGGATCTTATGGAACCTGCCTGACACAAGGGAGAAAACCAGCATAACTGTGTCTCAGGCTCAGAAAGATATTGCCTCGATAATCAGTTCTAGCACACACAGTGGGATCATCTAAGAAAGAAGGCTAAGAAACAGCTGTGGAAATAGACGGAAGAGAAGACAGGCAGGAAAGTGCTACAAAGGACATCTCTTTCTTCCCTGCATAATTTAAGCTGTGTATTTATGAAACACAGTGAAGGCCTAATTATGTTAGCTTGTAATGAGCACTTAATTGCAACGAGTCACAGTTTCAAGCTGGAGGGAACAATTATTTTTATTACTGCTAAATAACGTACAGGATGCTGTGTAAGATTACTTTTTTCCCCTAATTCTAACAAAGCAGCCTCACCAGCTTCACTGCTTTCCTCTTTTAATATGGCAAGTTTCAGCTCTGTCTTCTCTGATGCTCATCACAATCTCATTCCACTTATTCTTTTGCTTTCATTAGTCCTTTGGAATTTTCAAGCTGTATAATTTCTATCCATATCACAAATACAGAAAAGTGCAAAAGTATTTAAGTATTTCCTTAGCATAGGTATGTAGTATCAGTAACTTCCACGGGTTCCTCAGAACTGGATTACGAAGAATTTCATTTCAGCACATATTTTCCTGGAAATTGTTTTTTCAATGCTTTTTCTTTTCTTTTTCTTTTTTTTTTTTTTCATTTCCAATTCAGGCATGTAAAAGGAAAAAAATATTTGTTTTGGTTGAGACATTTTGATTTTCAAAATTATGCTGGGAAAAAAAACTTCATTCGTGTGTGTCTCAGTTTAGTGAGACTGAAATGTTTTGCTAAGGAGGATGAGTTATGAAGAAGACCAAGCTCCTCCCTCTAAGCAATTGTAAATCCGAAATGAAGAGGCTCCAATTGAGGAAGTATGGAGAAAGAAAAGATAACAGCCCTTTATTAAAGGATATATGTGTATTGGCAGAACAACACAAGAACAGAAAAACAACTAAACAATAATTTTGTACCCAAAAGTCCCCTTCAAAAAGTAAACAGTTCAGTACTTGCCGCCTTTTGGTGCAATTCTAACCACGACCGGGGGGCGCTGTTGGGTCACTGGAGGAGCAGAGCCTGCAGTTGCTCTGTGCTGGCCGGCAGGGGGCGCTGTTGGGCTCTGGCGGTCGCGGTGTGGGGGCCTCGGTGTGTGGGAGAAGCCGAAATGGAGATCTCCCCCCTCACCGAGAAGGGGAAAAAGGGATAAAGGAGTTCTTCCTGTGAACTCAGGCTGTCAGCAGCTGGCTCCAGCCAGAACTTCCCCAAAGGTTCCTTCACAGAAGGGTCAAGCCTCTCCGATGAAATCTGAACAAGTCCGGACTGGGGGCAGGACAGGGCACAGGAGAACAGAAGTGAACTCGCGCCAGAAGCCAGTTCCTCTGGGTGTGTCAATCACCCTAGGCAAACACCCTCCCCCTCCCTTGTTCAATATCTTTCTTGTACACATGCAGGGGAAAGAAAAATAAAATTCCCCCTTTTTTTTTTTTTTTTTTTTTTTTTTTTTTTTTAGAACAAGTAAACCTATGACACTATGGACAAAAAGGAGATGAATATGGGACTTTTTTTCACTAGAATTTCTTTTTGTATGGCACCCAGAACTACTGCCACAAGGACCATTTCCTGCATTTTCCCACTATTTGTATTTTCTTATCTTCAAATTATTTTGGTGATCTGCCATCCTCACTGAATCAATTATCAGCTCTTTTTTCTTCTGTCTTCTCCTGACAATCAAGAACTGGGACTATGGAGTCAGGTTCAGCTTCACATCTTTGATTTCTTCTTGATAATATTCCAAAACAGCCTGGTATACAATCATCCAGTAATTATCTTCTAATTCCTCCTTGGCATTGATTAGGACTGTTTCTAATTCTTGGGAGAATTTATATGAATTTGGCTACCACATAATTCCCAACAGCAGCAATATTATAACAGAAAATTACAGTCTTTTACCAAACCTAGCACATTCTGAACACTCAAAACGCAGGCAGCACTACTGAGCGCATTTCAGCTTGACAATCCTTTCAACAAAAAAAAATAAAATTGCATTTAAAATTGGCCTTTCCTGATTTGTTGCATAATGAAATGCTATAATGGGGAAAAGCTTGCACTTCTCTTGTTTTTCATGTGGATTGTATAAACAGAGAGATTACATTGTCCAGAGAGTATTTGTGAGAAACAATGACATCCACTGGAACAGTCATAACTCAGACATACGCTTGGTACTATTTCAAGGCAAAAGGAGTCCAGGATTTTTAAGCATATATGCCACAGTCTTACATATTACTCTGCTATTCAGTTCAGTTAATGAAACAGCACAACAACAGAAAAAGAGGAAGGACATAAATCTCAATTTTTCAATAATCAAGAGTCTAATAATTAAGATTAGGATGAGGCCAAAGAGGAGACAATACCTTTCCTTGTATGTTCATCCTGGTACTGCCCATTACTGTTGGATACAGACACCAGAGCAAATGGACCACAAAGTTAACCTACCCAGTATGAAGAATCCCAATGTTTTCTGCTCTTCTCTTCTCACCTGCTGCAATTAAATCCAGGCATATTATGATGAGAACCCTTCCAAAAGAATCTCACTACAGTGAGCCCACAAAAATAATTATCATCTCTCTATAACTACTGAGCAACAGGAACAACCATCCCTGACATAATCCTATAATCCATAATTCATAACCTCTGATACACCATAAACTCTTTATAGATAAATACCAGACCCATTTTTCCATCTGCAGTAAGACCTTATTCAAATCATCAAGGCTGACACTGATAAACAGGTTGGTGCTTGTCACAACTCAGGAAGTGAATCGCTGAATACTCACCTATATGGATTCCAAGGGTTACTTCCAGGAGACATCAGAGTCAGACAAAACATCCCTCAGAGATGGTTCAGTTCACTCAGTCCATTTACATCTTATAGACCTAAGGAGTGTATTTGTTTTCATAGATAGGTCTCACCAATTACAGCCACCCATATCTCAGGACAGACAAAAAACCCTTGCGAGAAAACTAGTAGTATGATTTTCCCCAAACATTAAATGTTACCTTGTGTGATAAACTGACAATAAGATACCAAAATGTAGGTTAATGTTAAATGCAACTTAAATGTATTGTGTTTCCTTCCTGCTGCATTTCTTACCTTGGCTTATGTTTGTTTGGAGTGTTTTTTTAAACCAGTTTCCCCACTGCTGACAGTAATGAATAAAGAAGCTGCAAAGGTGCTCAAAAGAGGTATTTGAAATCTTCCACAGCAATATATAGGTGCACTAAAATAGCTCACAGCATTCACGCTATTACCAGAAGGCATGTTTTAATATGACAGACGCACAGCAGATCTTCTTCTCCAAAAGCAGAAAAGACAGAGAAGGAACACCGAGTTCTGTGAGTACTTTGTGACATCCCCAATTTATGCAATCCACAAATTAATGAGAAAAAGAATATGCAGATTTCTCTCAAGAAGTCCCAAGCAGCCAATATATGTCCCTCTTCTTATAGTGCTTTAATTAAAAGAAAAAAACCACAGTAGTAACTGAAGATGCCATGAGATTTTCCTGCAGCGTCTGAATAATTTTGTGATTTTGTCCTTGACAGAAGGTAAAGAAATAATGCATATTGTGAGAGCCAAATCTATTTCAAGGAAAGAGGCCTTCCCCACAGTTTTTTCCATGGAGAATTCAGAAACCAGAATCTTTGAATTAAGGTCAGCAAATCAAGTGATTAAAAAAAAGAAAATTAAATAATAAGCCATGTTGCTATAAGTCCTGAAGTATAATGCAGCACTCCTTGCCCTCAAAGAATTAACACTAACATGTATAGAACAACACAAGCAGAAAGACACTTTATAGTTTGGCTGTCTGATTAAGTGTTACTGTGCTGAAACACAACATACAAACCCAGTTATTTGTCGTTATATATTCATTGTGGTGACTACATGCTCTCAGGTCAAATGGAAAGAGAAGCCCTGACACACAGCCTAGAAAACAATGTTATATATACTATGTAAAAACCTGTCACAAAGGTGTCTTCAGCTGCTGGCAGTCTGGAATGAAAGAAATTTTGCAGCCCTGGACAGTGGAGCAAGTCATCAAGAACTGCTGTGCCTAGCAGGAGAGCACGTGGGGAATCTTACTATGCCAATTTAAGATGCTGCTATCTGCTCTTCCTCTCCATGGGAAGAATACACTTCCTCCTCAGTCCTCAAATCCACTAGGGTCATTTGCATGTTTCCTTGACAGAGTTTGCTTATATGATCCTTTTTATTTTAGGGTTGGGGGTTTTTTTTGTTTGGTTTGCTTTCTTTTTTTGTCACTTTCTGTTTCAACTCAAAGACAACACAGCTCTGCTGTAGTGACTGCTGTCTGGAACCTCCAACACCACCTCTTCACTCTGCTACACAAATTTTTAGTTTTACAAACAGTTGCTTGCTATTACTATAAAGTAAAGTCTATAAAGTGAAACCAAAGGATCCCATGGTCAGATGAGCCATCACAGCTAGAATCAGCCTGGCTGCGGTAAGCCCACAGAATCCCTTGCACCACTGTGTCCATACAAGCTTGCAGCCTTGGACTGGGAATGGCAAAAATCACAGAATCACAGAATCATTTAAAATGGAAAATACCTCTGAGATCGAGTCCAACCTTTGACTGATCACTGCCTTGGCAACTAGATGATGGCACTAAGTGCCATGTCCAGCCTTTTCTTGAACATGTTCAGGGATGGAGACTCCACAGCTTCCCTGGGCAGTCCATTCCAATGCCTGACAACACTTTCAGTGATGAAATTCCTCATGATGTCCAGCCTGAACCTTCTCTGGTGCAGTTTGAGGCTACGTCCTCTTGTCCTACCACTAGTTGCATGAGAGAAGAGATGGAACCTTCATGTGCTACAACCTCCTTTCAGATAGTTGTAGAGAACAATGAAGTCACCCCTGAGGTGACTGGTCCAGCCTGTCAACATCTCTCTGCAGAGCCTTCCTTCCAGGAACTCACAGGCCTCTTAACACCCAGCTTATAGCCTGAGGGGTCAGGTCTGCTCTGGGCAGCTGCTGCAAATGGTCTATTGTTAACAGTTTTTGGGAAATGACATAGAGGATGTAGAATACACAGTTTGGGTTACGCCAAGACAGTAATGAACTGGTCCCAGCTGTTCTAACTAGGACAGGAGCAGATCAGAAGACCTGACTTCAACAGTCACAAGATATAGTTGCTTCTGTTTATTAGTATGGCTTTACAGAGTACACCTTCACGTCCTGGGCTCGAAACCTTTTCTGAAGTGAACTTCCTCCTCACACCCAAGAAGCATGAGACTGGGATTTAAGCATTGTGAAGTTTGAACACTGTATTTTCACAGAGGACATGGTTTGTGTTGAAATAACTCCCCATTTTAGCATACCCATACTGTGTCTTTATATCCTCATTTCTTTTAATTAGTCTGTAAAATCCTGTTGAAAGCTTAGCTCTAAATGAATCACACTCTCCTGGGTAAATCAGGGTTGAAAGATTCCCAGTTGTCAGCAGGAAAGCTGGAAGTTGAGGACCAGTAATGGGATGGACTGTGATCCAAGCTCTCCCAAGTAATTCCGAGCCTCACTCAGATTTTTAATTTTCCTATTAACCACCAGCTCTTGCAGATAATTATAAGGCTCTGTTATAGTCACAATATTTTTTGTGATCTAATCCATGAAACACTATAAAGGAGAGATAAAGGGTTGAATTCTTTTTTTAAGTTAAACACTTATGTGGTTAATTTAACAATGTCCTCCTAAGTTTCCCTGACAATACATGACTGAAATTGAACCAAAAAAAAAAAAATTTAGTCTTTTTTAAGGAAATGTGCCTTGCCCTTCACCACAGGATTAGCAAAACTCATCTGTGTCCTCAGGATCTTACAGTTCTCTCAGATACAAAGATCTTTTAGCTTGCCAGTCAGTGTAAGATTTAAACCCCTTTCCTAGCAAGGGGCCTAAATAATTCTATTTTGTAAGTTATGTAAGCCTAACAGTCTGTCCTGCTCTTATCTGCCCACAGCTTTAAAGTGTCTAAAACCTTAATAAATTCGCCTTCTCTGATTCCTGCACTCAAGTGCCTTGGTGATCAGGTCTGCAGTGAGCTTCCACAGTCCAAGATAAGAAAGGATGCATGTTCACTGCATGAGGTAAAGAGAGAAGACAATAAGATCATGGTTTAAATGTGTACCAGTAGAAGGTAACTAATTATTTTTGAAACAACTGTGGTTCTTCTTGATTAAAATTTCTGGTAGCACCATTTTTCTGAGGAGTTAAAAAGGGCAACAAAACTAATCCAGATCTTGTTGCTCTGGGATAATCTTGCTCTCATTCAGTTCTAAAAATTTGCAGATCAATCTTGCATCATCTCCTGTCTCCTCAGGGAGGTCAGTGTACCCTGAGATTCTTTTGAAAGCATCAGTCTTCAATGCCAGAATGATCTAAAACCTTTAGCAAGGGAGGTAGTGGAAATATCCAATCCAGCATGTTGTAACAGAACCATTTCTTGGGTTTACCTCCTTCAGATGCATCATCTGCTCCCCATGAAGACAGAACACATCTTGCACAACCAGAGTTTACTGGCCTTTCACATCCTACAAGGTCAGAAAAATCTTCTCCAAGACCTAGGGCAAAATCATACAGCTCAATTAAGGAAAAAACCTCAAATGAATTTATGATACTGAATATATCCATTTCCACTTATCTACTGATAAATCATAGTAATATTAAAGAGGCATGGCATACAGATATTTTATTTGAGCCATTATTAGCACTGAAAGTTATAGTGATTCTTTTGTTTCTAAAGCTTACAGACCAAGTTGCCATATTGTCAGTTTCATTTTCTCCTGTACTGGAATAGTGATATTCCGAGACCAAAAAGCTCAATTTACTGCTAAATTGACAGAGCCCTGCTAAATTACAACACCAAGGAATGCAGCAACAAAACCAAAGAATTCACTTGAGTCACAGAGCTGACAGCTTCTGTCTCTCAAGTCACCTTTCAGGAGATCAACAAACTGGCAATGACAGAGTCCAGCATCATCCCAGCTCTCCTGTGCCAGAAGGCAAGGAGCACCAAGAGGGAAGTGAGGCTGTGAAAACCTGTCAGGACAACCTCAGGTACAAGAAATAAAGGTCAGCCTCATGTGCTTGGCGTCAGGAATGTCTTGTTACTCAATAAACGAGAAATAGGTGCTTGCTTCTGATCAGCTCCACTCCACTCGCACAACCACCAACTGATTATCTCCTCCCTGTCTCAGAAGCAGACAAACTCATTCTACCTCTTACAAAGCAATTTTAAATCCTACTGAATAAAGCATTAAATCTCATCTATTCTTACTGTATAACTGTCAAGGGATTGCACCTAATACAATGGTGAGCAAGGAGCTAGCAGTGGCTGCAACGCAGGGTAGGTAGCAAGCTTGCCAAGAGGGTTCAGCACCTCAGCAACAGAGCCAGGTGAGCAGAGTGGAGTGGTGATACCAACACATCCTATCAACAGTCCAGTGATTGTCAGGCAGATGTAAGGAACCAAGTCAGGTCAAAGGTCTGTTCAGGAAACAAGCAAAAATCCAGGACCAGACCTAGGATCAGCTACACCAACAACATAGTACAAGGACTCGATCCCTGAGCTTGAGCTATAAATGAAGCCCCTACACTCATGTGCAGAGGATGTGGCTAGGGGTCCCAGACAAAGCTGGGCAGAGCCATTAAAATGTGTTAGTGGCAAGGTGTGAGGGCTGATAGAAATTCCAGAAACACTTCTTAACAAAGCCAAACCTTTTCCACAAGAATTCTGAGCCTCTTTTACATGACCAGGCTGCAATAAATTGCTGATTGATAAAGTAAGTCCTGAGAAAATTTTTCTGTTCAAAATCTGATGTCTGTACTGATACATTGTGCTTAAATCCAGTTGGCCATATCCTGCTTGAGACAGGCCACCCAGATCTGGCTCCAGGCTCTTCAGGATGAATTTGCACTCCCTGGAGAGAAAAGCTCTGAGTCAGCACCAGTGTGAAGCAGCATTACCCCCAAGAGAGCAGAAGGAGTCAGCTAATAGTAAGTAACTTTCACCTAAATATGGCACAGTATTCCAAGGCTGTACAGTGTTTGCCACCACCTGTACCAATCCACATCAGTGTTCAGTGCAACAGACACATCTTTGCCTCTCCCAAGTTTTTTTGGGGTCAGATTGTGCCCCAGAGTGCATGGGAAGAATATCAAGGCGCTGAAGTTATCTCAGGCTGGGGACATTTCTGCTCAGCTCTTCCACTGTCCATTACGTGCAAGTGACAAACACGATGTCCACCTGCCACCAGTGATTGCATAGTCACCACGTACCACTGAGAGGCTGGAGGCTGTTGCCACTCTTACCATTGCTGGGGTGAATCTTGTGAGTTTGCCCTTCTCTGCACTTCAGGAAATGCCAAGGTATCAGCCTTTCACACTGCTTGAAATAACTCAGGAGGATTCTGCTTGCAGTGGGTGGCACAACATGCTTTGCTGGCAGGGCTCTGGAGACAGTAACATCTGATGGAAGAAGGCTTATAAGGAGCATAGGCACAAAAGATAAACCTCCTTCAGGCATGCTTCAGAACAGGCCTTTTGCCTCTCAGTTCTAAAAGTAGAGATAAATTTCACCTCTGATTGAAGACTGATATTACACTTTAGCAACTAGTGACTTCTGAGCAAAATAAAAACTGATTAGAAATCATGTGCTGGGCACTGGCTTGAAGTTAATGAAGTCAATTTATCATAGATCCTGTTACAAGTGAAAATAATAGAGTGTGTCTCATGAAAGTCTGGGATTATGGTTGTTCTGGCCCTGGTAAGCGCTTCTAGAGAGAACAGCAAAATTAGTGGTCAAGGAAATGAAATATACATAGTGATTTATGTACAGCAGTGGGTAATATCAGTGAAATTAGTAAAAATAGCTCCAGATATTACTTCTGCTCCTAAGGTATATTATTTAAAACAAATGTTCAGCAAAACTTAATTTTTATATTAACTGAAATAGGCCTGAGTGATAACTGAAATTATTTATATTTTTATATTATTTTAATTTTTATATTAACTGAAATAAACCTGGGGGGGAAGTGGGGGAAAACAAAAAACGAACAAAACTAAAAAGGAACAGCAAAGCAAGATTAATGCATCATGATGCATAAAGGAAGGGAAACATAAACAACATAAGCAACATAACAGTGCTCATCATTAAGGATTTGTTAGAGAATTAACTAGATCACTCACTCAATAGGTTAAAGTGCCAGAAGGAAACAGTGCAATTCTTAAGGAAAAAAATCAGGAAAAAATAAAATACAAAGATTGTATTTGCAGAAATAATAAAAACCTAAGGGCCTCTAAGTCAGACAAGTGGCTTACAAGTGCCACAAAGAAGTGGCTCTGCTCTTTTCACTTCATGTGGAAGCTGCTGTGAGCAGAGTGTGATCTATCAACGCAGGACAGTGAAGAGAAACTGGAGTGGGAAGGATAGGCTGAGTTAACTCCTTTCCATTATTTTCCCATCCCAACATATTTTTTGTCTTTACCGTCATCCAGACACCCTTCCAAATAAATAATCATCCTACACAAGTTTTCTTTTTAAGATGTATAAGCACAAAACCATTCAAATAGCAGTAGCATGTCTTCAGCTGATGTGTACAACTGAATGTTTGCATGCAGTTGCTGCATTAAGGCTGAATTATTGTATATTATGAGAAACAACAGAAAATCATGAACTTCACATCTCAAAAATGCCACTCAATTTAAGACAGGTGTGTCCTCCTAACTTCTTGAATGCATCTTCAAAAATTATAATCTTTATGAACCACAAAAGCATACTTAGAGGTTTTGACATTCATAGAGATGCTGACACATGGCTTTAGACATTGTCTCAGCCAGCTCTGAGAAACTCCTTGGTTTCTTATTTTGTGCCTAATTCAAAGTAAAGTGCTCATCATTTTCATCCATCATCATGCAAAAGACCAAGCCAAAAGCTGTTATGCCAAGAAGCAAGACTGCTGCTGTCAGTCAAGAGTCCCTAGTCAAGAGGTATTCTTTGTGCTAAAGAGCTTGTCCTGCACAGTCATCATCAGCCTGCACTATAGAGGTCTGCAGTAAGAACTTGCACTTCAACCGTCAAGCAATAACCACAGCAAACAGCACAGAGTAAAAGAAAAATAATGTGCATCCAAAGGACCTGACATGACAGGTGAGCAGAAAAATGCTGTGGGAGAAGTGGGCAAGAACTGCATTGTCATAACACCACCTGATTTCACTGTGTACTGTTTCTAACTAGTTTAGCTGACAGTAATGGTGATGGGAAAGCAACACCTCAATGTAGGACAGGCAGCCCTCACCCAGGGTCAGCAGTGAGGACTATGCAAGTACTCCAGGCACTTTAGCATCCATTATCACCCCTTCTCTTGGGGAAAGTAAAAGGAGCATCAAAAGCAGATTAAAAAAATAAATAAATCACTGCAACAAGAGAAACAATTTCCACCAGCACCTTAAGGCTACCAGATTCGAAAATTATGTGTAAACAGACCTTACCAGACTTTAAAATAAAGTTTTAGATGTGGGAGCTAGAGATACACCTAATCATTTGGGTATCAGTAACTAAGGAGTACTTTCTAAAATAAATGGCCAGTCTCTTCGCGAACGAAGAACCGGGGAAGGTCTTTCCACCTTCCAGCCTGCGCATTGGATTTTTTAGGTGAGACACAGTGTGCGCGGAACTGAGCCCACCCTTTAATCCTGAGGTTCATCTGCCGGGGCCAAGCACGCTTGGACGGTGGCAGCGAGGTCCTCAGGACGTAGATGGATTGCCTTACAGGGCTAGCGAGCTCCATCTGCCCGGGGAGTGTCCTAACCGGGAATCGAACCCAGATCTCAGCGTTGACAACGCTGTGGTTTAGCCACTGCACCACCAGGGACACTCACTTTCTAAAATAAACACTTCTTGATAATCCAGATAGATTTGTATAAAGCAGACAGGGAGGCTGACTCTCTAGGAGCAGGCTGACAGAGTGCTCCGCATTCCCAGCTGGTTCTGGAGCCACAGGGTACGTGGCAGTCCTTTCAAAAAAAGGCTTCCTAGACAGACTTAAATTTTATATGAAGGGCAACGATCCTCATTCAGGGAGTCTGACAAGCAACACAGCTCTCCACAGACTCATACTGCCGACTGGCAAGAGTACACAGTGACTGTTGTGGGCTCCAATCACACTGGAGAAGGGAAACTACAACTAAGGAGCTCCAGCTCTAATGAGTCAAGATACACTCAAACAACAGAAGTAAGCCAGAATGCCTGAGAGCTACTTGTACATCTTTCTTTCATCCTATGTCCATCAACAGGTTGAGCACAACACCACCAGAGGGGAGAAAAAAAGTAAAATCAGATTACACTGACTCATATGATTAATTAAAACAAAATCCCAGTGAGGGAAGGAGAGAAACAAAATTAAGGGACTGAAGGGGAAGTCAGACCTTGCTACTTATTTTACCCAAGCTCTTGTTGTATCACACACTTCTTCCTCCTGCCATGGTATTACCCACCAGAAAGCAAGTGGCTGAAAGATCCAGTGAGCATCTTAGGAAAAAGAGTCAACGGAAGACGTAAAGCAGGCAGGTGACAAGGAGCTCTCCATGCTTTGCATAAGAGTCTGTTCACAGGAGAGTTCTTTGACACGATGTAACAGGTTGAGTTTGAAAGGATGCCAAGACTGAAAACCATGACACTGCTAAAAGCTCAACGATAAACCCAATATTTATTACAAAAGTGGCCAAGTAAACGGGAACCCGAGAGACAGGAAAGGAGAAGAGTGAACTAAGCCCTCAGTGAAACCCCCACTCACGCAGGTCTGTTTTACGAGGTTATCTTACCGACCTCAGGATAACCAGAATTCCCCATAGCAGAGGCTTCATCCTCAGAGGGTCAGCAGGCTCACAAAGATCGTGAGCATCCCCGCAGAAGGCAACGTTGTCCTTCATGTGAAGCTTGAGAGCTCCGAGCAGGAGCCACCTGCATTTTTATCCAGTTAGCTGGTGATGTCTACCTGGGCCAGTGTGGCAGCACCGCCCAGCCAGAGGCCTTCAGTCCCTTCCCCCGTTATGTGAGTGAACCCCTTCAGTGCATGTGTGAGAACTTTGGGATTCCCCTTCCACTTGGCTGTTTCACTCAAGGCCTTATCTATTTGGGTCTGGGGGTTTTACTTCATCCTCTCCTCTTCAGTTTCTCCTTCAAATGTCCTCTACAGACAATGAGCCAATTACAGAACACCAATTAAAATAGTTTATACAAGAAACTGTCTCTCCAAGGACAAAGCTCCCGTTTATCAGTGAACTTGGCAGACAAAGAAGAAAACTTTTGCAGGTGGCTGGGCCAAACACAGACCAAAAAATATCAACAATCCCTGATACGAAAAAGAGTCAGAAAAAGTGGAGGGGATGGTACTTCCACAATTTATAATAAAGTATAAAAGGCAGAGGCATGCTATTTTTTCAGAGTTTAAAGGTAGGTTGTAAAATAAAAGTGGCGTTTCTTTTTTTCTTCTTTTTCTTTTTTTTTTTTTTTAAACCACCAGAAAGCAAACTTCACTCGACAAAGATAGATATTAGGGCTGCAGTCCAAAGTCATTGCATTGCTCATGCCCCTGCATCCAGCACTGTGGTTAAAGGTTCCTGCTGACACGTATGCAGCTCTAGTCCAATGCTAATTTTGCTGCAATAGGGTCTGTCATCAGCAATCAATTTAATTCCATCCATCATCTTCTCACTACCTATTCATGCACCTTCCCTTTCCTTCTGTGTGGTCCTGGACTATGCTCTGTACACTGGAGCATCTTTTCTGAGGCCCATCACAGACCACCTTTTGCCACAGATGATCCACATTAATATTCTTCTCCCATGACCCCTTTAGAAAGAATTACTGTTTTGGAGGATCATAATTTTAAGAGTCTTGCATTATCTAGCTTGTGTTTCTCACAAGTGCATTGTTGTCTTTGGAAGTATCCCTTTCAGTATCCCTCAACCTTCCCTTTCTGTCCCACATCAGCATTTTCTAAAGGCCCCAAAACAATTTTTCTCCATATCTCATACTAAAATAGCTGCTGTCTCTAAATACAGACAATATGCGAAAGAAACCACATTGCCACAAGTTTGTTCCTCTTTTGCTGTGCTACAAATAATCACTATGGCATCATTTGCAGCACTGCAGATCTAACTTTCAAGTCAGAAAATACTTCAGTTTAGCAGTGTAAGACTATAAGAATATGCAGTCATTCTACAGAATTGCAGCTTTGAACTCCTACCTGCACATACAGCAGAATTACTAACATTCAACCTCATTTGCTAAAGGTGTATGGTAACTGAAGGCTGGTCTGTAATTATAAAGCTTGTCCTGTCAGGGAGAAGAAAAACATTTGATTCACACATCACTATCCTCTTACAAAAGTTATTCCCCATTCATCCATGAATGCAATGGGAATTTTGCCTCAGCTGATAGAGCCCAATTCATAAGCCATAAAGGACTTCCTATCTCTCTATCATTAAAAGAACATCCTTCTCATAGGTTTTATTTTTTTAAAGAAAAAAAATCCTGCTTTGAATTTTTTTCCCTTTACCACTCTGAAAGAAAGGTGTTGAGCAATGGAAGGGGGAAGTGGGCTAGCTGACTGGATTCCCCTGGCCTCAAGGGATGGCCAGCGCGGAGCCACACACAAAAGGATTATCTGATAGTCCCACATTCCAAACTAATGGCTTCGGGAAACTGTAGGGGGAGGGAGGTAAGTTTTTTTTCTGTCGGAAAGACTGCGCTTTACTTTTGCCCTGACTTAGGGAGTGGTGTGGAAAGGAGATCTCCACTTTTTGGCCAGGTCACTGGCTTCTCCTGGCCCCGAGGGAGGTCCCGGTTCACCTCACGTCCCGCTCTGCCCACTGCCTGGACTCGCCTCAGATTCACCAGAAAGACGGCATCATCTGCGGAGGAACCTTTGAGGGGAAAGGCTGCCCTTCCCCTCCTCCTTTCCTATGTGACGGCAGCTTGCACCCATCGAGGAGGAAGGGGATCCCAGCCAGAGCCAGCCTTCACAGCGTGAGTCCAGAGGAGGAACCACCCTTCTCCCCTCCCCTGCTGGCAGCTGCTGCGTCCCCGGGAGGTGTCTTGGACTGACCTGGCTGCCTCCACACCTTTTCAACTGAAGCCTCTTTTAATTTCAAAGTTGTAATTACTCAGAGGGAGTAGTTTGGTTTTTCTCCTGTCCCATGCTCCTTAGCAAACACTGCTGTCTCATTAAATTGAGACAATCCCTCAGGCCCTGCTGTATCTCCTTGTATAAACGGGCTCTTAGCTGCAGTGTTTCAGTTAAACTTCCAATATCAGTATGTGGCTCTATAATAAGGGAATAACTACCTAATAACTGCTTTTCCTCTCTCCATCTAGAGCAAAGATTTCAGGTCAGTCATAAGATGGAATACTGTGGACAGCAGAACACAATGGACCTATTCTAAATGGATAAAATTCTCTGGATTACAGTTAGTAAATTCCCTTCTACAGGATGAAAGATTATCCCCAAGAAGATCTTTATAACCACCCAGGATGTCAACATATCCAAGCATACAAGTTTTGTGTGCTGTAGGACCAATTGCCACAATCATTCTGGCAATGCTCGTTTATCAAGGCACTAGAAAAATATGCTCCATGTCCCCTAGGACTCCTAATTTAAAATACCTTCCAGTGTGAGATTTTTTTGAACCTTTTTCAAATGTGACTTTTTTTGGCAAAGCGTGTTTAGTGCATCTCTAGGTAACTGATTATTTAGGTTAAGAGTCCTTTATGTTGGAACAGGGTTACCAGCATGAGGCAGCAAAATAGCAGCACTCCACAGGAATAAGAGATAACAAAGACTCAGATCAGAGTTTGGACTGTTCAGGGCTGACAATTCTCAGCTTGTAACTCTAGATATAATTCATTACCAGAGAAACTGAAATGAGTGAAATCATTTCCTCTCTGAAATAGCTAATGTCAGTGTCCAGGGTTTTGAGCCATCTGTAAGGATGCAGCACAGATAACACCCAACTGTTCATAAAAACATTCCTCCTCTAGAGCACACTGCCACCATCAGCATGGTAAGAAAAGTGTTTCTGACAAATTGGTAAGAAAAGTGTTTTTGGTAAAATACAAAAGAATGGAGAGTTAAACCAAGAGAATACTGACAGACCACCAACTCAAAAGAAACAGATGCTATATTTCTTAAAATTCACATAAAGAGGAAAGAAAGAGTAGCCAGTGAAAAGGAACCAAGAGAAGGTTTTATGATATCCCCACAGTTTTTGCAATTGGTAAAGATTCTTACTCTGACATTTCAGGGTCAGATAGTGTGAACATTTTGATACTATGAACATTTTTGAGTTTCTGACCTTCTTCAAGCCATTTACAGTGTGGTTGAATCAACAGCTCTAACCAAGATCTAGATGCAGTCTTACACTATTGTCCTTTAGAATTTTCCTAACTGTTCAGGAGATGTTATCCACTGGCCCCACTCAAACTAATGTTTCATCCAGTGCTTCCAAAGGAAACTTCCACTTCTGCTCCCAAACCAGAACAGATTAAAGCCTGAACAGCTGTTCAGCAGATCTGAATGTACCAAGAGAATGAATTGGTTGAAAACTCCATGTTACATTACTCCTAGAAGACAAGCAAGGTTACAGAAGCATAGAGCAGGGTGCTGCATCACCTCTGGCACACAGAATCCCACAGCATCAACAGCAGAAGTCATTACCATAAGGAACTGCAGTTCATAGTAGATGAGGGCCAGGAAGAACAGCTCAACTAAACTTCATCGCCCCTTAGTATATGAACAAATCTCCTATCACCTCTTCCTGTTACAAAAACACAGTTAATATTTTCTCCTTTGTTTATCTGATATTAATTAGAAAAATGAAAGGCCTGTTGGGTTCAAGAGCTCTCACACTTCTGTGCCTCCTGCATTTCTTTTTGAGATGTGCTGGTTCATTTGCTAATGCTAAAAGCTGATAAGAGTTCCTAAGTGATGGATCAAGATGGTTTTCCCTTTGATAGAAAGACACCTCCACTGGAGCATCATTATTTTCTAG
The DNA here is from genome assembly GCF_003031625.1 of Empidonax traillii. NCBI lineage: Eukaryota > Metazoa > Chordata > Aves > Passeriformes > Tyrannidae > Empidonax > Empidonax traillii. The sequence goes on from NW_020955941.1 coordinate 44,401, forward strand.
AGACATTTGTGGGACCATTTTCATCAGTATAAAAATCAAAGTTGCAAGGATTGCATTTGGGATACTAAACCCATCCTGTTATGTCTTGACTAATTTCAACCAGTAATAGTAGAGTAAAACAGTATAACAGAATAATAAAAAGGTAAATGCATGTGTACTGTTAAATGAAGCTGAGAAATAGCTCAGAAAGGACTCGCTAGAATTTCATTTGACCCTCAAGATGGATATAAATTATTGACTTAAAGATGTGTATTTTTTTGTACATCACATTTTAATAGCGCAGTTTACAGATCTCATGTGAAATAGTGTGCACTGTGACATAAGCTCCAAAGTGGAAGAGACAGAATGACAAACTAAAAAAGCAGCAGCTTTTCAAATGTTGTATTGAAAGCAGAGCTCTTCCAGTTTCACACAAATAAGAAATAAACAAACATAAAATTGTGGCAATTTTATTACACCTACCAAAAGAATCATCTTTCTGTCAATGAAACTGTCCTAGAAAGCAGAGGCCCATGAGAGCTTTTCCTCCCTGCAAAAAACACCACCAGAAATAGCTCTCTTTTCTTTTACTCATTCATGAACTGTGGCTGATTATCAAAACATTTCAACTTCTCATTTTCAAGCTTCCAAAAAAATCACAATACTTTGGTAAAATCACTGTCAGGTTCTGCTTTCTCCAGGATGCAGAATTACATCTATCTTAATTTGCTACTGAACTCTTCAGTGCTTTTATTGCATTTTGAAGCAGTGAGTCTTTACGCATAGCTATACCTCACGCCTGTCTTGATTATTTATAATACTTATTTAGTTCCATTATTGGATCAATCAAGACTGGATTAAGGCAAAACATTCTCAGTTGAAGGTCATGAACATGAAATTCAGGCAGAGCACAGCACACAGTCTCTGGGACAAAGCCATTGAAGTTGTTGTCTGCACATATTTTTGACAACTTTATCCTTAATGGTTTTATGAGAGCTATTCACTTCTCCCTTGATTTCATTTTAAAAGCTGTCTTTTTAATAGGGGTGTTCCAGCCCTCCGCAATCCCTTAAAAAGGCTTTGTTCTGACACTTTGCCTTAGTAATAATACACTTTGGTAATAATATTAACTATCTTGTCGGGAGGGGGGGCGTTTCTTGCAAGTTAGCTCATTATTGTGAGAGCATCTTAAGCTGGAATTACCACTGCATGTTTATGGTATTGAATGGCATGCTGGCACCTATGAACCAAGAGCTCACCACACAAACAACACATATTAAACAGGGGTGGTAGCAAGAGGGAAGAAGCTAAAGATGGAAAGGTTCTACATTAATATCACATGAGCTAGGAGAATAGACCGCACAAACCAATATTAATTCAACAGCAGAAGGAAGAAACAGAGAACCAATACCCAATTGTCTCTCAGCAATGAAGAAGAGTACAATATATAGATGTGAAGTGATTCACATGGTCACAGAGTGAGTTACATAGCCAGGCCTGGAGATCAATTCAAATGGAGACTAATAAGCAAACCAGAAAGGCGTTGGCATTATGAGTCTGGAAAAATTGTTTGATTCCTAGCAAACCAAGTTTGATATATATATTTGCTTCCACATTTTTTGCTTTTAGTCAGTGGTTAAGCTTTATAGAAAATAACAACCAACCGTAAATGTAAAAAGGTAAAAAACCCACTTACTTCCAGCATACTGTGATAGAGGTTTTACTAATGCTTGCATGGCCAAGAACAAATTGTAGCCACACTCAGAAGAGATTCAGAACTTTAGCCACAAAAATACATGCAAGCTTGACAAAAACTCAAGTCATGTTACCTTAAATTCTTCAAGTCTGTGTCAAATGTTCCAGAATACCTGTAGGAACTGCATTCTCTAAAATTAAAACACCACCATTGTGGAAAACTTCACAGAGATAAAGTACAAAGTATCTGTGTTTCAAAAGAGAATCTTAAAATGATCAAATGACAGCACTTTGGTGCAGTGTTCAAAACTTTGAACTGAATGTCATAGGGCTTCAAATCTTCCCAGCCCGTATCACACAACTCCAGAGCCTGTTCCTGCACTTACTAACCACATTCATTTGTTTCAGTAGGACCCAGGGAAGTTTTGTCATCACTGAGCTTCCACATAGGGAAAAACAGCTTCAGCTCTGAACTTTAATCTCCCACCAAGCAGAAAGCTTCAGTGACCCTACAGCTAAATGCAGCAGAATTACAGGTCACACATTCAGTGACTTTGAAATGTTGACACTCAATATCCATCTTATTTATTTTTTAGATAAATACTTTAAATTTTAGATCTGTATTTTCAAGTGTAAGCACAGATCAGCAAGTCCAAGTGTTATCTAGGCATCCAAAGCTGCCACTTATTCATAAAGACAGTCAAAAGCTGATAAAGTCAGCATTTAAAAAATACAATTCCTGGTTTTATCTGACTTAAAATGAGAAAGACTTGCACTATCTACTTTTGGGTGTCTGAAATATTCATATTCCTGACTACAGACTAGAGGTTCATGTCATCTCCACTCCTCAGATAGAAAATGTAATTGTACCTTAACCTACTTCATTTAAAGCTGTCTAATTTAAGTCAGTCATTATAACTGGAGGTTAGGCTAAAGCAGCTGGTTTTACCCTAAAAAAGATGAGGAGGGTAGTAAGATCAACCAGCTCTAATGTAGAAGGAGCAGGAATAATCAGTAAATGGTTTTAAGATGCCCTAGAAGCCATTACACATTAAACCACCCTGAATATCTGCAAAGACGAGTAATTTCTAATCTCAGACATGTAATCAAATTAATAGTGCTTAATATGGCTCAGCTCACACTGACAATGGACATATGCACAGCCATACAGACTCACTGCTCCACAGCACCGTGACAAAGTACACAAGTTCTCAGTATTTTTCCAATGGAGTTTAACACATTGACTTCCTGTTTAATTTAGGACAGGGAAAAAAATCTGAGGATGAGAGCAACCAGTATGAGCACACCCAAACAAGCTTCAGTTCCAAGTGGGACAAGGTCAGCTCCTATCATTCATGAGGATATAGAAAGCTTGAATATACAGAAGTTGAGGCTACAGAGAAAACTGCAGAAAAGAAAGCATCTCATGCTAGGCAGTGGTAAGAAGCGTTAGAGCAGCATCAAAACAGAAAGGAAATGGGAAGGTGCAAGGATTGCCAATAACCCACAGGACTTGCCATGAGCTCAGCCAATGGAAAAAAACCAACAGCACTGTGAAACTTGGAATTTTCAGAGGAATGAAAATCCTAGTATATTGAAACACTATTTAGCTTGCCATCTACACTGGAACTAAGGTTAGAGATGTTGATATTTCCTCTGTGAATATTTGTTGCTTCTAGGGGAAATAAAACTAAATTAGTTTAAAAATTTCTTTAAAAAACCCACACACATAATCTTCTTCATCTCTTTATGATTGGTGCTAAGACCTCTCTCCCCCCAAAGAAATTACTGTCAAACAAAGGTTCTTTCTGCCATGCAGCACAAACCTACAAATCTTATCGACCTTAGTCTGAGCTGAGAGTGTAACATTAAGTGGTTTGAGAGCTTTGCAAGTTACACTGGCTTCTACAGCTAAGGGACATCTGTCCCCACATCTTTGCTGGGCTGAGAAAGCCTCAGGTAAAAGCAGGTAATATTGCAGGAAGTGCCTTCCTTGCCACAACAAACACACACAGCAAAAAGATTGGACTCATATGGTCATGCCACTGCTGGAATACAGCAACCAAAATCTTCCAGTCTGCTGGCAAAGAAAATGGCCAACAGTCCTGCCTCCATAACAACACACACCATAGGCTGCAACATGACATCCCTGCACACTAGCAGGGAGCAAAGGACTTCTCTTTTGGAAAAAAAAAAAAAAAATCAGCATGTTAATGTTGCCTATACCTCCTTTAGTTTCTGAGACTTCTCTCCCCACCCTAATCAAATAACAGAATTATAGTCAAAACTTACCTTCCAAACACAGGTAATATCACTGCTTCCTGTATATAACCACTAGCAACAAACTGAAAGAAACTCTTTTAGGATGAAATAATTTCTGTATGTTGTCTTGACATCTGAAGTCCACATATGAAAGCACACTATTCCAAACTCTTCATTTTCAGTTAGCTGACCATTCTATTTTGCTTTTGGGTTCATTCTCCCTCCCCTTCTTTCTTTCTTTTTATTCTACCCCACTCTTGAGCATCCTGGATCATGATCTTCACCAGCAGTACCATTCTGTATGTGAGGATGTGTCTTCCTCCTCATTAACAGAACACATAGCTGTGCCTTTTGACTCCTAAGTTTTGGTAGTTTTATTTTTTAAAGCTCTGTTTGGTAAAACACAGAGTCTGTAGTGAAAAGCATTCATCAAAGTCATCGTTATTCCACATTTATCTACAGTGAACTATCTTCTCATCTCTTATCCTTTAAATGAACTAAAGCCTCGTATCAGCTGTGCTCCTCTTCACTGCCTGCTGTTCTTGTCTCATCCGTTCCTTACCAGCGCCGTCTTTCTTCTCTTTCATTCTCTGAGCCACATATCAATACTGCTCACCATGATCTAGAGATTTACAAGGAGGAGCCACACAAATTATTTTCCAAGTGTGATGTGGGTCACAAAAACAGATTTTTTTTTGCTGCAAATTTGGATACCGTTATTGTTATTCAAACTGAGCCCTGCTCTGCAGTAATCGCCCTGGCTGCTCCCTTACGTTCCAAGTATTTTCTTCAAAAACACTCAGGAAACGTCACCTCTAGCCTATAAAAAATGATAGAGAGAGACTTTCATATATCCCTGCCTTCATCTTTCACCTCCATATTTACTGCTACACACACTTGACGTTGTGGGGCTTTTTAATTTCATATGTTGAACAGCATACATACATTAGACTGATGCTGGAAGTTCCCCACAAGAAATATATTCATGGTGGAGAAAAATCTCTGGGGAAAAAAAAAAAAAAAAAAGAGAATTGAGGAAAGACAGTTTTGGAATACAGCTACGCCACTGCACAACAGATGATTTCCTACCTCAGAAACAGCTTTTCTTGTTACAAAAGTGTTACATTTATTCAATTTAGTAACTATGTTGTTAGAGAAATAACCTGCTCTGTATGTAATGTTCAGTTTCGATTACTGTTAGACCCTGCCCCTATCTGCAATTGTAAACCCTAAGCTCACTAGCCCTGTTAGTAGAATTTATAGCTTTTCCCTGCCTTCCATCTCTCGTACCCATGTTTAGATATTTCCCTGCATGATAGACTCCCTAAGAATCCTCCCAAATTTCACACATTCCTTGCATTACCAATAAAAAGCTAGCTCACACTGCAATAAAGGATATTTGGTCATTTGGCCATTTTTCCATTTTGCCTCTGTGTCTTCACTGTTAGTGGAGTATCTGTTTAAACCCACAGCTTTCATAGCCGATAGATTGATACACATTTCTATACAGCCCTGACATCATTTATTAGCAGTGGCTGAATTACCCTAGTCATACATTTATTAGCCTTTCAGAAGATGCGTCTGCGAACGCATAAGGCAGCTGCATTCTTTGTCAGCACTCAACAAAGTTACTGCTGTGGGAAGCAACTGAGCTAATTAAGCTGAGTGTGCTACATGACTTTCTGCTATTTTATAGCAAGGACTGCATGCCATTGATGAGGTATCTACTGGCTTTCAGATACCAGAGCTAACCTGCCTCTTGACAACTCTGAAACATGAATTTCTAGCTCTGGAGTTTCTAGTAGGACGGAAGGATTTCAGTGCTGTCTTCTACCTGCCTCTTTTCTGCGCAGCTACAGGTGAAATATATCCATGAAATACAGCCCAACCCACAAAAGGAAAAGCATGAAGAATATGGCATAGAAAAGCCTGTCCTAGACAAAATAAAAAGCATTTCAATGCCTGCAATACTGGCTTCAGAGTCCATTGTTCCCATTCAGTCATCTACAAGAGACATGAGTATTTTTAATACAGCAAACAGAGGCTATGCTGGCTGTTCATACTGCCAAGGAAAGATGAAGCCCAGGTATTATTCCATCTGGATTTTCAGACTGGAAGCTTGCCCTTTTTTTACATGCCTTTGTGTTTTTCATTCTCTGTAGTTTATGACTTCTGAAACCTTCTCAAAACATAATACCAGATACATCAGGAGAGTCTTAATATCATATAAAAACCAGAATGATTGTGCTTGAGGAAATTTTCCTGTCCACTGGGAATTAGACAGTGCCTTCCCATGACTCAAGCTGACTCAAATGAAGAATTCTGTGCCCAGAGTGGCAGGAGAGCCTATCTCAATCAGACCTAAAATCCAATCAGAGAATGTATAATATGTAAGCCATCATGCAAGCTATCATTCAAGTTCAACTGCTGGTGCCAGGGTGCTGTCTTGTTGTTGAGACTTCAAATACACACTCTGGTTTTGAAACAGGATTTGAGAGATAAGCTGGTAGCTGGCCTGTAAATTTGGGACTACCAGTCAATCACTTCATACTCTAAAAGTCCAGTCCCTTTTCATACAGTCAGGTTATTCTAACATAATCCTTCTTGGGGTGTATGTGTGGAGATCCTCCCTTGGGTGGGGATGCCCTCTAAGAATTCTCTTAGGCTGAGAGAAACAGATCTCCACACAAGCACTGGTATGGGTGAGATACATCAAATCTCTACTTATTATTTCCTTTTTGCTATCTTTAATATAATTGTTTTGATTATTGCTTCAATATAGTGCACTATCCTATCTTATACTATACTACTAGTAGTTTCAGCGGTTATACTGTGAAGTAAATAATTCTGACTAAGATCTTTTGCCTTATCATTTGTAATAAGAAATTACTCATTTTAAATAATTATTCTCATTTTGTCAATCATTAAAACCTGCTCTACAAAAGTGGTTCAATCACACCCCTGTAATTCCTTAAATTTAAACCACTGACATAATTCAAGGCTAAGATTGGATTCAGCCACACCTAGACTCCTCTCTGAGAAGGGATTTAAAAAGCAAGGCAGTCCTTTCTGCACCTCTGCACCTACTGACTCAAGAGTAGAGCTTTTTAATAAATTTTGTCTAGGCCTTCCACTCCCAGCTGCAACACCCAGTCCTACCCTGCACCCCGGCTTCCCAGCGTTTGCTAGGCAGAGGTGAAACACTCCCATTGGTGTGAACAGACAGCATTGGTCCAAAGGCCTTTTGCTTTGTGTTAGACTCAGTGATTTCAGTCTAGGAGATTCCTGAAGTGTATGGAGGATAATTTCCTGTGGCAGCAACCTGGTTGATTCTGTGATTCATTGTAACTTCCTAGGAAAATCGTCTAGAACTTCTATGGAAATCTGCTTTGCTGTCTGCTTTGGGTTTACAGCTTATAGGGAAGAGGGTCAGCCCAAAGGGCAGAAATGACACAGCCTTACATTCACTGCAGACAAACGACACAGATTGCTAGAATCAATTGCCTAATGGACTTATGCTTAAACCATTCTTACCTTAAAGCTCACAAGGGCAAAAGCTGAAGTTTGAACAGGGAATGAGGTTAAGAAAAAAAATTAAGAGAGCAAGTGCGCATCACTAGAAAATCTGTTGTATCAGGTAATTAAGGACATTGGCATCAAAGTTTTAATTTATCAGACTAAATCAGCAGATATTGAAATACTGGGATGCAAATAAAGGAAATCGAAAAGGAAAACCTCACTGCTTTAACTACCTCACCTAGGAAAGAGGACTTTGGTATGAATTCTACTTCTTACTTACAAATATCACCTTATTCCTCCTGTCCTATAGTCAAGCTTAGGATAGCTTTGTCCCTCTGACCCTGTTGCAAATACAGCAGTGATGTTCATGCCTGTACTACTCAAATAAAGAGACTGACACTGTGTCCTGTTCCTATACAGGAGAGAAAAAAAAAAAATCCATAAAGGGTTGGGATTTTTTTGCTGTACTTAGACATTCAAAACACTCCCAAGCAGTCAATCGTGACTCCACTTCATCAATAGGTCTAATCTGATCTACCTACCATTCAAAAAAAACCCGAGATAGATTCCTCCCATATGTGAAAGGGAATTTCAGAGTAACAGAATGTGATGGGACTCGAAACCAGAAGCACTGTCTTTGTCAGCATAACTTTGCCACTCAGAAGGGTGGCAGTTTTGAACACTTTGATGGTTTTTGAAATGCAGGCAGCCTATATTGCCAATTGACACACAAATGAAACAACACAAATGAAACAATGTACTGTTTTTCGAAGAATAACCCTCTATAAAAATTGTCATGGGATGTGGCAATCTATTTAATAAAAGACAATGAGTCCAGATTTCAGCTGCTGTAGATCCTTGTTTCAAAGCCCTTGATAACAATAGGGCTATGTTGGCCTGGAACAGTACAAGTCTATAAAATCTGCCCTGACAAATTTACAATGTGTCAGAATATTACCATCCTCGATAACATGCCAAAATGACCTGGATTAATGGAAGGGAACTACATTTTTCTTTTCTCCTTTGAAAGGCAATAAATGGAAATGGGGTATTAAAACAAACTATACACTATTCTATAAAATGCAAAATGATACGAAATATAGAGACTTATTTCTTAAAGGACTTGAGGATTTCTCAGTTGGAGCTGGCTTTTCTCATAGGGAGAAAGTTGAATGGTTTCAGTATTTTTTTTTCAAAGTATTATTAGTAAGCAAGGGGTACTGGTCCATATGAGAGTAAATTAGATTGGAAAAGCTTCTCTGAGCATCTATTGTCCCACTGTGAAGGTTACAACTACCATTTGGCATGAGTTTATCTTAAAGGACGTCAGCAGTTTATCTGTTTAGTCTGTTTATCTCTGTCTAAATGGGCCTGAAATCAGCCTGGTTCTAAATCTAGCTCTAAAAATCCACTCAGAGTAAAATCCTTTTTATATATAGCGACTCTCACATTTCCCAAGCACTTTTAGCCAAAAGAATTTTCTACTACCTTTTAACTGTACTTCCATAACTGTCAGTGGACCTACCTTAACATTTCCCACTTGAAGAAACTGCTTACCGTGTTATCAACTCAAGAAACCTATTATGGAAATGAAAAGAAAAAATATTTCTTTTTTTTCTTCTTTTCTTCTTTGAAACTGTAAGGATCTTTTTTTTCGACTGTGGGAGTGGTCAAATACAGCAAAAATTGTCCCAGAGATCTTCTAGATTCTCCATATGTGTTGCTGCTTGAAACTCAACCAGATACAGCCCTGGGTAAGCTGCTTTAGCTGACCTTTCCAATCTGAACAATTCTGTGGTTCTCAGATAAACAAGCACAGAGTCTTAAGCTCTTATTTCAGTGGATAAGCAGTGAACCAGGCAGATATCTGTTAGGTACATTTCAGTTTTTGTATGCCTTTTATATCCTAAGTGCACTATTATCTCTCTATGACACACTGCTTTAATATATACACCTGTCAACTCCAGACAAATCATAGCAGGGACTGTAAATGAAACTACAATTTGTTTTTTTAGTAAAGAAAGATGAAGTAAAGCTGGTTTTACTTTGATCTGTCTGCTAAGAGAGAGATAGAAAAAAACAAATATTCACCTTAGGGAGCTAAAACTACTGAATGTGCCACAGCCCCATGGGGGTGGAGACTCTGAACCTGTAAGTAAGTAATGGCCAGTCTTCGCGAACGAAGAACCGGGGAAGGTCTTTCCACCTTCCAGCCTGCGCATTGGATTTTTTTTTTTAGGTGAGACACAGTGTGTGCGGAACTGAGTCCACCCTTTAATCCTGAGGTTCATCTACCGGGACCAAGCGAGCTTGGATGGTGGCAGCGAGGTCCTCAGGACGTAGATGGATTGCCTTACAGGGCTAACGAGCTCCATCTGCCCGGGGAGTGTCCCGGTAGAGTTAACAGCATGCACTCTTCTTGTGCACAGCTAATGCAACTGCACAACAGAGGTAATAAATAAAGACTTGCTGATTTTAGTACCTTTTGTTCATTCAAGAATCCATAAAGAATATTTGAAGCAATATTTTATCTCAGCATTCACCTCTGACTACTCTTTCTTGGTTTACTGCAGGAATACTTTTATACACATTTTCCCTGTTAGACAGTATGTGCATGTTGTCAGGTGAGGGTTCTGTGAGGACAAACCTCTGTGTTCAAAGTTTCTGAGTAACAATGATATTCAAAATTGTCTTCTTCCCAGTTTTCAGCTACATTCATAGGCATGAACTAAACATATCCTATAGGCTTCCATTAACTTAGCAGGAAAGGAAAAAAGTTAGCATAATATACGATCACTTAGAAGATGCCCTTCTCCCAGTGATGGTTATTGTGTGTCCTGATACATTCAGTCACTTTCTACATCTAGAATAGAACTGAGCTCTGTAAAGTTTGATAACAGAGACCAAAGGCTGCAGAAAGCTTAGAGAAAAAAAAAAATATATATATATGGTAGGATGAGGGATTGGGAAATTACAAACAAACAAAGCTCATTCTACCATCCTGATAATACATAAAACGTTTAAAAAAAAAAAAAAAAAAACACATTAAAAAAATTAAAAGGCATAAAAAGAAGCTGAAAGAAGCAGCATCATCAGTGGCAAAAGCAATTTGTCCAAAAAGTAATACTGCCCATGAGACAGCAATGCATCCCTGTGGCAAAGGCAGCTAACAACATCCTAGGCTACAATGGGAGTGGTGCCAGCAGGTCGAGGTGGGTGATCCTTTCTCTCCACCCAGTGCTGTGAGGCCACACCTGGAGGGCTGGGTCCAGCTGTGGGCTCTCCAGTACAAGACATGCACTTTAAGGAGTAATTTCAGCAAAGGGCTAGAAATATGAGGAAATAACTACAGCATCTCCCATACAAGAAAAGGTTGAGAGAGCTGGGATTGGTCAGCCTGGAAAAGAAGAGAGAACCAGGCTCTTGTCAGTGGTGTTCAGTGTCAGAACGAGACAAAAGAGACAAAAATTGAAACACATGAAATTCCATCTAAACACATGAATCAGCTTTTTACTATGAGTGGTCAAACAGTGGAGCAGGTTGCCCAGAGATGCTGTGGAATCTCCATCCTCAGAGATATTAGAGGTAAAATAAAAAGAAAAAATCTGTATGACAAGGTACAATATATATAATTATCAACAAGATCAAACCCAGTTTTAGCTGTGCGTATATGAAAGAGTAATCCCACTTGTAAAGAAGTATGAAGGACAAACAATCCTCATCTATCAGAAACTGTCCATGATAACTCATCCCCTTATCTTAATTTTATATTTCACCTCTGAAATCATTTCAAGGATGAAGCAACTTGACAGACCTAAACCAACAATTTTACTGAGTATTCTTTCACTGTCTGTATCAATGTGTTGTCTGGAGAAGGCTGAGCTAAATGCCTCCAAACTAAGAGAAGCAAAGTAGCATTTTATACTCTGTAATTAATGAGTCACTCGGCTTGTTGACAAACATTTTGAACACTGATTGCAGCAATCATCATTCCTCCACCCATCAGTTACACCAGCGATAGTGTCACAGTAGCAAGAGTTCTGTGATCCCCCAAAGCCTGAATACACAGTCTTCCTGATACAATTGCTGGATACAGGATGTCATAGGTTTGTCTGTTTTAAATGGAAAAAAAAAAAAAAAAAAAAAAAAAAAAAAAAAAAAAAAAAAAAAAAAAAAAAAAAAAAAAAAAAAAAAAAAAAGCTGAGAATTTTTTTTCCCTGTGCAACTGTGAAAGAAAGGTGTTGAATAAGGGAGGAGGGTGGCGTGCCTGGAATGATTCACACACACAGAAGAGCTAGCCCACAGCCCCACGTTCCAAGCTAATTGGTTCAGAAGACTGGGGGGGGTGGGGAGGGGAGGAGAGGGGAGGGAAATGTGAGTTTTTCTCCTGGGGAAACTGCAACTTTTTTACTTTACTTTTGCCCAGGACTCAGGGAGGGGGTGTGTGCAGAGAAAGAGACCCAGAGTTTCATCTTTTGGGCCAAGTCAACTAGTTGCCTTGGCCCAGGCTCGCTTCCGTTTCCCTCACCCCCTGCCCTGCCCACTGTCCAGTCTGCCTCGGATTTCATCAGAGAAGCCAGGGCCATCTGCGGAGGAACTTTTGAGGGAAAAAGCTGCCTCTCCTCTCCTCCATTCCTGTACCCATTGATTAAAAAGGGTGATCCCAGCCAGAGTCAGCTGTCAACAGCGTGAGTCCACAGGAAGAATCCCCTTTCCCCTTTATCCTCCCCTTTGGCTCCTCCCACAGACTGGGACCAGAGCCCAGCAGCGCCCCCTGCCGGCCAGCACGGAGCAGCTGCAGGTTCTCCGCCTCCAGTGATCCAACAGCGCCCCCTGCTGATCGTGGCTAGAATTGCGCCAAAAGGCGAAAACCAATGGTTTTGGGTGGGAATTTGGGTGCAGAATTGTTGTTTGGGTTTGTTCTTTTGTTGTGCTACCTATAGACGTATATCCTTTAATAAAGGGCTATTGTTTTTTTTTCTTCTTTCTCCACATTTCCTTGACTGGAGCCTCTTAATTTCGGATTTACAATTGCTTAGAGGAGGCAGCTTGGTCTTCCTCATAACTCACACTCCTTAGCAAACACGTTTGTCTCATTAAACTGAGATAAAGAAAAAGAATTAAAGGACAGGGCAGGAAGGGATACTGAGGGTTCACCTTAAGCATATTAATTGTTTAGTAGAATACCAAGATTATCCCAAATTATTATAGTCACTTACATTAGAGCTCCTCCTTGTCCTCTGTTGTCAGGTCAGATCTGAAGGGTCTGAGTCAATGTGAAACAAATATTTCTGCTGCTGACAACCAGTGCTCAACTCCACATAGAGTATTTTAAGGCTTTATCATTTTCCCTATAATGAATGTTACTTCTGTTCTTAATTTACACGCAGGTTCTGACACAGGAAGGGAGTCTGATGTACCACTGGCTTAGAAGTAGGCTTGGTCTGAAGCAGGACACAGGCTCTCACCCTTCCAGCAGCTTGTTTATAACTGTTTAATACCAAGGAGCTATTCTCCTCTGGGGCAATGTTTCACTGCTTGCACTCCTCCCTGCCACTTTACACAAAAACTCTGCTCATGGGGATTGACAAATATCTGGTTATTACTATGGGTGCGTACTGGACTAATCACCTAATGACAAATTATGCCATTAATAGGTAATAGTTAGCACTCCCTTACAGAAGCTGCATCATTTCCACAGAGCTCTTCAGGGCCATTTTTCTGCAAGGTGAGAAATCTCATGTGTTTTACAGGAAGCTTAGCACAAATGTTAGCGGTATGTTCTTCAGCACCTGTTTGAAAGACAGCTTATTTTACTAGTTTTTTATAAAAAGGAGTCAGATGTTGTGAGAAGACTGTAGGCTTGTTTTACAGAGCACACTCCTTCAAAGTTTTCTGTCATATCATAGCCCTCTGAAGTCTGCAATGTTGTAAACAGTTCTCATGGCAGCTAAAAATGGTGTTACTTGCCTGGTTGGTTACTTATCTCTTATCTGAATTACCCACCTCATTAGGTGGAATTCCTACTTAAGATGTGGTGATTTGCTCAAGAATGGCAGCCATGGGAGGTTCAGCTCAAAACACTGATGCCTGGGTGCCATGTGACTTAAACTTAATATATATTATGTATACCCCCCTGTTGCCTTTTTTAGTGATTTTACATGGGGATGAAATAAGGAGAAGCAAAGAATTGCAGCAGTATAGAGAAATAGGCTTGAAATAATCCTGTACACGTGCCTGCCAACAGCCCTCTGTAACACGATAACAAACAAAGTGACAGAATCAGCCACGGGGAGGAAAAAGTGCTGGTTAAATTCAAATGCACAAAAGCCTGAGCAATTGGACTTCTCACAGGTACTGGGATATTTTAAACCCAAAGTAATACACAATGCACAATGCAAAACTAACAATAGCACCATTCCCAGCTACCTCAATTTTAATCACAAGTCTCATGATACTTTGAGACTTCCTTAGGGGTCTATATCAGGTTTGTTGTGGTTTTTTTAAGAGTAGGTTTTAAACCTCATTGAGGAGGAAAGGGTAAAAATTCAAACTAACCACTTTTTATGAGATAGATTTTGGGGAAAAGGCAAAAAAGCCACCACATATGTTCTGACTTTTAAGCTACTCCTGGAATTTGGGAAAGCCTGAGGTTGACAGTACCATACTGATATTGAGGCAATTTGTTTGGTTTCCTTTAATACCCTTTAGGGAGAGGCAAGCACAGCAGTGTTTTCTCCCACATTAACCTATTGAATATACATACTCATACTCTGTGCGGAGATGCAATACTTCTCTTGGATGGGTTGCATTTTTGGCAGCCCAAAATTCCTCCTAAATTACAAGGAATTGTTCTGTTTTATACTACTGCGTTCCTCATCTGTCATTACTGGAAAAAATCAAGTATAATACCGTTGCACAGATTTATTACAGGAATACTGCACATTATCTACACTATATAACCTGGCTACGAAAACCTCGTGTCAAAATGTTATCAGCTCTTCCAAAAGGATTATATAGCAGGGGGAATAAATAAAGAAAGAGTTCAATACTCAAGCTTCCAAATGATCACCTGTCTCTACCCTAATACAAATAGGTCAAATCCTGCGGATAAAAAGAAAGAAAAATAGAAAGAGAGAAAATGAGCCTCAGCCAGCCTACACTCCACTTGGAAACACTGAGCAAGAAGAGTCCCTGTATGTACACAGACTCACCACCAGCACTCAGCCACGCTGGTCTCACCAGACAGACAGGCATCCTTGCTTTGAGTGGGCAGGTTGTTTGGATACACTCTTCAAAACCATACAGCAATAGCAAAACAGGACATACAGGACATACAAAAATAAATACATTCAAATAAGCAAAGAGTCTGTTTCAAAGATCCATGAGATCCATTTTAAATAATTATGAGGAATTACCTCTGAGTTCCTACATTGCACCTGTGCATGTTTTACATTTTTGTCCCACTAATAGGCACTAAAAAGTTGTCATTTAAAAAGAAGCCTAGAGGACTTTGCAAGCTTTTTTTTTTTTTTTTTACTTTCAGTTTTGATACAGGAAATAGTATAGTATAATTATGGTATGGGTAACACTGGTCGGATTTGTTTTTCTATCTATGCATGTGTTACTATCTCTCTAATTAAATAGATCAGAATTCAAAGTGTCCTGTGTTTCTGGATTATACCTATTGGCAGCACTGGAAAACACTAGATACCGCTTTGGTCCAGCTGTGCTTACTCAATTCTAATATCATTCTCAGAGACACAATGTCACAGCTATGAAAGTGGCGCTCTGCAGAGATGGAGCAGTGCCAGTGTCACCTCAGCTAAAAGCATACAAGTCTAAGCCCTTCTGGGAGCAGTAATAATGCAAGGTAGGCAAAGTACAAGGCTTGACACAGCCTTATGTGTGCATTAGCTGAGGCAACCAGGATGAACAAAGTTAAATATGGCTGGATGAGTCAACAGCCTGTGTGGATTCCTAGTACCCTTTTCCCTCAACCTCAAGGGCTTCATGAATAAAGATAAGCTACACAAAGGCATCCATTTCCCCCCCACCCCTCCAACATCACTGTACCTGCACTCCTAATAAACTTCCTTATCTCTTTTGGTACCAGAGACCTGACAGATTAAATAAACCCAAGCCTGAATAATTTAATAATATTCAAACAAATAGCTGAGAAAAATGATAAGGGAATGCTTAGCTGACAGTGGTGGATGAACAAAAACTTATCTTTAGCTGACAATGCGGTCAGTGTGTGATGTCAACACAACTGCAATTGCATCACGCAAACAACAAACAAAAGTTACCTTGACTTTCCTGATTGTCATTCGGTGAGCTCAAGTTAAGTGTTTGCAGCAATGAGAGACAAAAATGAGAAAGAGGAAGGAAAACACTGAAACTTGCTATGGCTTTGCACTATGAGGTTCAGGTTTTGAAAACCTGAGGATTTTGGTATTCGATTAAATGCAAAGTCCTAAGCTTCTTCCACTATGGTTTCAGGGCTTGTGAGCAATTTCTACTCATCGTCCATGCTGCAGCAAGACAACATACCAATGTTCATCAGAAAAGAAAATTAGAAGATGCTATGATTTTCTACAGAGTTACCACCCCAAGGCATTTCCTTTGATAATCTTATTTACTTAGCTGCTCAGATTTCACAAATCCAGCTGAAATTAATGCATCCTAAAAGTGTTTGGTGTCACTGAGCACTAATCAGTAAGTAGCTGAGGCTTGGTTCAAACTACAGAGTTCTGCCTCTGTGTTAAAATCAAGTTGTCACCTTGGTGTACATTGTTGCACCAGAAAAACCTTCATACTGGGGAAGCAGCCATACGAAGAAAAAGGAGATTCTGTTTTTGTTTTAAAAAGCTGTATTCATAACTCTACCATCTGACATGCCCTGGCTAAGGTTCAAGTCAAACTGGAGACAGAGATAATTACAAAGCTAATATTGAATGTGCACTTTTACTGGCTTGAAGAAATTCCAGGTAAAATTATGGGGAATCTGTCTGTAAAGGATCTTTGATACTTCACTTGTTTAGCAACTCACGATATCCCAATCTTTACTTGTTCTTTGAGCCACCTTTTATAAAAAACACCACAACCCTCCGAAAGCAAACGGAGAGCTGAAAAAACAGGTCAGTTTCTTAGAAGTGTCACTTTGGCAGCTTTCAAAAAAATGCATCCTAGACTAGTTTCTTTCTCCAAGGCCTTTATGGCATAGGTTTGCTGTTTCTTCACTATAGCTGTTTTATTAGAACTCCCAGGGGGACAAGGCAGGATAGGCACTGCCACTTCCTGTGAAGAATGCAACTAACTTTGTTGAAGCACAATGAATCTGAGGTTGGTTTTAATTACTGTTATTTCCTGTCCATTTTGACAGGCATGATATCTTCTATCCTTTCATGTTGTTTAGGTCTGAGATAGAAGGTTCCATTTCTATGAACAGCAGGTCTCTTTAAAACCCAAGATTTCTGGCTGGCAACCTCTCCTTCATCTCTCCATGTACACAAAGGTATTTCTGTGCTATGATCTCAGCAGAATATGTCTATTCTCCTATGCCACACACTGATGGGAACCACCTTTTTTTTCCTTCTAGACTATCAAGTCAGCTGTTGCACTGACTGCCATCCTTCTTATCTCTTTTCTATCACTAGTTCATTAATGTGACTTTGCTATTAGTGGGGTTCGCAGAGGAGAGAACAGGAATATGGTTTGTGATTAAATCTTCTCAGCACTAATGAGTGTTCAAAATAAATTAAGACAAAACTTCTGTGAATGTAGTAACTATTTAGCTGTTGGAGAAGTAAGGCAGAAAAAGCAAAAATCACTAATGCATCGAGATTATTTGCCCTGCCTTGCATGAGGAAGATTGAAGCTGTTGGGATGAAGCAAGAAAAGTAGGATGGGGCCGGAGAAGGTCACTGCAGAGCCA
This sequence comes from Empidonax traillii, assembly GCF_003031625.1. NCBI lineage: Eukaryota > Metazoa > Chordata > Aves > Passeriformes > Tyrannidae > Empidonax > Empidonax traillii. The sequence goes on from NW_020955941.1 coordinate 61,793, forward strand.
ACCTGGGATTAAAAGCACAGTCAACTACCTGGAGCCAGCATCAAAAGGTGTGCAAGATAGCAGGGTTCTGAGAGCGAGGACCTTAGAAATCAAGTCACTATATGAGACAAAAGAGACATCACACTCAGCTGGGAAGACAAAGGCAAAGCAGGATGCATGACTCAGAGTGAATCAGACTACTTCATCTTCACTGCCATGCTTGCTTTAAGTCATGGTGTTTCCTCTTTCCAGAGGAGATGCCAAGCACTCACTGGAAGTGCATAAGCCCCATAAGTTTCCTTGTCTTTCACGGATCCCACAGATGTAGTTAAGGAGATGCCAGGG
>NW_020955941.1:62357-68982 GCF_003031625.1 Empidonax traillii
CAAGTCACTATATGAGACAAAAGAGACATCACACTCAGCTGGGAAGACAAAGGCAAAGCAGGATGCATGACTCAGAGTGAATCAGACTACTTCATCTTCACTGCCATGCTTGCTTTAAGTCATGGTGTTTCCTCTTTCCAGAGGAGATGCCAAGCACTCACTGGAAGTGCATAAGCCCCATAAGTTTCCTTGTCTTTCACGGATCCCACAGATGTAGTTAAGGAGATGCCAGGGTCCCTGGACAGAAACCTTGGAATGAACATAAACAGCCCAACAGACTGGAAAAGTAGCCAGGCCCTAAAACACCTCAGCACTCATTTTCTACTTCATTATTAGGCAACAGCATAACACTTCTTTTATGATGCTTCTGAAAAATACTTCTAGTCATCTCAAAGAGAGTACTACTTAGTATGACGTGATCATCAGTTGGGTAAAACACTATTAAGTGTTATAGAGAAAATAGTGCTTCATGCTCATCTTTAAAGTCTGAGAAAACACCACCATTTCAAAAGCTGCAGTAATACCTGATGCCCAGTAGAATAAAGAATGTAAAGGCCAAGATCTTTTGCTAATACTTCCTGCTTTAAAAAGCTTTGAATGAACTTTGGGCCTACTTGAGTGTTCAAATATGTACTGCTAAGAACAACTCTACTGCCCACTTGCAAGGTTAAAGAAGCTTTCTACATGTCATACCTTGTGCATTATATAACAACAGCTGCTTTTTTAAGCCAAGTACTAAGGTGCTAAGAGAAAAAGTAGTACTATCAGTTTAGGCATATCTGATTAAACACTTTATAATCATAGGAAACATATTTTTTTGAAGAATCTGAGAAGCAACCTAGTCTTTTATCATCAAAAAATATATAATTGACCTTTAAAGTACATAGACATCAAAAAAAATAAAGCCTTGTTCACCGCTGAGATATTTCAGCCAACTAGGCATATGTAGGAGATTGTAAATCATACACATGTTCAGGACTGCTAGGGAATTAAAACATAAAACAATATGGTCTTTGAAGCAGTTTCGCTCTTTCAGATACAAAAGTAAGTAGAAATGATTGCTAGGTGTGATTTTTTACTGGACACCTAAGTGAAGATTGTCTGCCTTTGATAGTAGTGACCAACATCCCTCTCTGGTGTGCCTTGGAGATGTTAGTCATCCAACTCCTGTGATGTTCTCTGGTTTTCACTGGAGGCTACCATTGGAAAACATGCCAGTGGCTGCACAATAACAACTTATAAAGGTCTCTGGGTTTCATTTGTTTCTAGTGTGCCACAGAGTCATAAGAAGGACACTTCGGACCTTAGCACTTACTGCCTTTAGTACTTACTTAAGAAATTTGATTACAAATGAACCTCAAAGTTTTAAACAACTTGTCTCACTATGGACAAGACTCCACTTACCAAAGCTTTTCTGTGCATGTGTAGCTTATACACAGAGAGCATACACTTTACATACAGGCAGAAATGCCTCTCTGCACCTTGTGTAGGCCCTTCCTGCCACTTATGGAATATGCAGGGTACCTTATCATCAATATAAAGATAGCATATACTCTGTATAAAGAAAGGCCTCACCACATTCACTATAGGGTTCCGGTAGTTTGGATTTGTATTGTGGGTCATTCCCTCTTCCCTACCATCTCTATACAAAGCCTATACAGAAGACATCAGAGAATTCTTTAAAGGAGTTAATGTCCTAGAAACCCCAGGTACAAATCCTAAAAAAAAATACGGGAAAATTCCTAGGAAGATTCCAAACTCATAAGGAACATGTGGAAAATTCCTGGGGATTTAGAAATGAATTTCCATGAAACCAAATGTGGATTTCTTAGAAACATGAAAAACTCACAGGAAAAAAAAACCTAAGGTGGCCCTGCAAAACTGGATAAAAATGTCACACAAGAGAAATGCAAAAATCCTAAACCGTCTAGCACGGTTTCTAAAGGGCAAAAAGAATTCCTTAAAAGCACCTGGGAATCTCTAGAAAGTAAATGGGACATTCCTAGAAAGAAATCGGGGAATTTTTGGAGAGAGAATGGGGCCACTCACAGAAAGCAAGTATTCCTAGGAAGCCAACACATTCCTGGAAAGCATGGAATTACCAGACAGCAGAGAGGAAAATCTAGAAAATACACAGAGTATTCCTAGAAAGTAGATAAAGAACTTTCAATAAACAATGAGTTTACTGGAGTTTGCAATAAAGCACAACAAAAGTTTTGGAAAGCAGATGGGGAATTTATAGAAGGGAAGGAGGGAATTACTAGAAAAGAGATGAGGACTTCTAAGAAAAGCAAGCAATCTATTCGAGACAGCAGCAGGGAATTCAAAGCAATCAGAAGATAAAAATAAACACTCTAAGGAAAGAATACAGTTTATAAATTCTAGAAAGAACACTGGACCTTCCATACACCACTTGGGGAATTGCTAGAATGAAAGGAGAAAATTCCTTGAAAGCACAGTACGGAATTCACTCAAAGACAATTCCTCAGAGAGGAATAGCCAGATATGAGACTGAATTTACCTAAAAGAGGGGGATTCCTAGAAGGCAAGTAGCAGTCACTTACAAAACCAGTGATAGAAAACAACTGATGGCTTTCCTGCAAAACTATGAGGAAAATCTGGGAAAAAAACCAGGGAATTGCCACAAAGCAAGTCAAGATTTCCTCAAAAGTGACCATTCCTTGTCCTAGAAAGAAAAAGACGAACCAATAGAAAGCAAATGAGGCATTTGTACAAGGCAAATTAAGAACTCCTCCTAGAAAGCAAGACGACAGGACTTCCTTACATGTAGGCAGTCCTAGAAAGCAATGCAAAATTGCTGGAAAGCAGAGCAGAAACTCATGGGCAGCAGGTAGGGAACACGCCTGGGAAGTGAACAAGAAATATATATAGGAGACATGGTGGTTTCCTAAAGATCAGATGGGAAACATTCCCCAAGAGCCCAAAGAATGGCATTATTAGTAAGCAAAGGGAGGTGGATATTCCTCAAAAGCAGAGGGGGTTCTCCTGGAAAGCAAGGGAGCACAATATGAGAGCATCTGGTTCATTAAGGTACATATGAACTATAAGTCCAACCTGGACTTCATAACTATTAGGAAGGAGAAACAAAATTATCCAGAATACTCTAACTCTCTAGCAAGCTTTTAAGCAGGATTAGGAAAAGAGCAGAACTGCATCTGGAAAGGCTCAAATCCAAGCTAGTGGTTTAGTAAGGAGACCAGGGTACAGATGATAATATTAGGGAGACGGAGACTATACCAATATTCAAAGAACCCTGTGAGTGCATTTGAGACAAGCCCATGATAGCAGGCATCTGTCCTACTAACAAACATTATGCTGGATAAGGAGGAGACCCGCCTGCCACAGAGAGAAGATCATGATCCAGGCACAGATATCAGTCTGACTTAAAGGCTACGCTGATGCTTAAGGGATGAATGTGAATCTACACAGCTGTAGGAATAGATACATTTCTTCTATAATGAGAAGTCAGAACTCATTTTGCTGGAAAGGCTTTCTGCCCAAGGTGGTGGCTCTTTCTCAAAGGCAGGTTCAGTGCTTTCCTCCCCTCCTGTCCAGTCCACGCAGCAGGAGAAATTCTCAGCCTTGCTCTCTGGCATGCAGAGAGATAATATGTTTGCAGACATGTACAAGGCCTCCTTGGGCCAAAGAGTGTGGGGGAGGAGAGAGAGAAGATACAAAAAGCCTTGGAGGAGGAGGGGCTTGACCTTTTGCCTCTGGGGCCCGATGCCTGCGAGGACATCAAAAAGTGGTCCTTGCATCTGAAATAAACCTTTTTTTAATCCGTGGCATTCTTGGTAAGAATACCTGCATATGTTTACCTTACACAGTGCAGACTTTGAACTGCAATTCCTGATTAGCTGTAAGGAAACAATAGAACTCTGCTGTCTTCTGTTGCTCGGACTTGGTTGCTGCTTGGTTCTAAGAAGTGCAGCAGCAGCACCCACATCCATCAGACCCCTGCCTAATGAAAGGACCTCCTGGGCCTTAGAGTGTACCCCCTGCAGCTTCTGCCACCTGGAAGTAGGAATCCCTAGGTCCCAAAGGCTGTGGGATTCTGCAGCTCCTCACAGTATCAATATGGGGACTCCTAGAAAGGAAGAGAGAGATTCTTTAAAAGTGAGGTGTAGCTACCCCAGAACTCAGAGGCATCTTCACATAAAGCCTACACGGTAGTTAGAGAGAGAGAGAAGAGCTGTTTCTCAAAAGAAATGGGGAACATGACCAAGAAAGCTGCAGGAAAATCCCAGAAAAGCAGAGGGTAAGCAGGTTTCCAGGAGACAAGAGACAGTCCCAGAAAGCAAGTACAAGCATTGCTTGAAAGGAGAAAGGAGATACCTAGAAAGCAAGAATATACCCTGAAAGCAAAAGGTGGGAGAATATTCCTTGAAAACCAAAAAGTTGTGAATGTTCCTAAGAAGCAGAAAATAATTATTCCTATAGAGCAAAGGAAGTGATCTTCTGAGGGGCAGAAGGAATTTTCTTTAGAAAAAAAGAGAAACATTATTCTGAGGCAGCTGAGATAGCTCGTTGCTAGAAATCAAAAGCATGAATGTTCCCAGCAAGCAGTCAGAAGACATTACTGAAATAAAACGGGGACATTTGTAGAAAACAGGTGAGACATTATTAGTAAGCAAGCAGGACAGTCCTAGAAAACAGACAGGGAACAGAGGCAGAGAACAAAATGACGTTATTCCCATGAGACAGCAGTGGAGTGATACCTACAACATAAAGAGGAGGTCCTTCAAAGAAAATAGAGGGAGAATAAAACAGTTAGGGGATTGTCACAGAAAGCAAAGTCAGATTACTCCTACACCACTCTAACGTGGAGAAATTCCTAGAAAGCAGAGGGAAAATATACCTAGGAAGCAAATGGAAGATGGAGTATATTCCTGTAGGAAAAAATAGGAAATTTGTTGAAAGCAGAAGAAAAATATTTCTAGGAAATACATGGAAAATAAACTCAGAAAATGGAAAAAATATTATTTCAAAAGAGCAGAGGGACCTTTTTCTAAGAAGTGAATGTTGGTGGGGAGGCTCCAGACATACATACACGACCTATGAGATCTAAAATACGTCCGATTTATTAGGATAGCTCAGAGGTTTTATAGCATCTGTATACAAGGTCTCGTGACAAGGAGCACATAATTGGTTACAGATCACTGTCCAGATGTAAACATGCATTACAAATACCTTTATAATTGGTTATTAACAGGTAACAAGGCAATTATTTACTTTATTGAACTTCACCTTCTTCTTGGCACGGATTTCCTTTTGTTCTAGCAAAAAGAGCTGTGGCCATCTTGGCACTTACAACTTATAATACCTATAAAAGTATATAAAAGTTTATAAAAGTCTATAAAAGTACAACACACAATATAAATTGCTCACACACTCATCATGTTCCTCCCACAAGTGAAAAACCATTATTCCTAGAGATTGGAAGCAGAACATAGTCCTTGAGAGCAAAGTGGGACTATCTGGCCAAAGCAAACATAGGATATGCCCAGAGGCAAAATGAGGGAACGAAATATTTCTAGAAAGCCCATAGAGTGTTACATTCCTGGGAAGTATTCCCAGAAAGGAGGTGAGAGAATAATCCTGGAAAGAAATGCCTAGAAATTATAAAGATTTCTAAAAATCCAAACCCTAAAATATTTCTGAAATACAAGATGATTATTTCGGGAAAGCATGAATTTGTTCCTAGAAAGCAAAGGCAAAAATAGTCTTGGAAAGCAAAAGAAGGGACATTCCTAGAAAGCAGAGGGGTAATATGCCCAGAAGGCAGATAGGGCACATTCTTAGAAAACAGATTCAAGGAAAACAAATGTTCCTAGAAACCAAAACCAGGCAATATTCCAAAATAGCAAATGAGGTTTGATATTCCTAGAAAGTGAATTGGGTATGTTGCTAGCAAGCCAGTCCACCTGTGGTGCTACTCCTAGGAAGCAGAGAGAGGACATTGCTAGTGCTCTGAGAAGATCTGTTCCTAAAAGCATAACTGTTACCAGCCTAGAAAACAAATCAGGAAGATGGGGGGATATTCCCAGAAATCAGATGGCAGAGGACTTCTCCAGAAAACAAATGCAGGGTAGTTCTCAAAAGCCAAATAGTAATGTTCCTAGCAAGCAAAAAGGGACATATTCATGAAAAGGAGAGGCAATAATACTCCTGGAAAGCAGTATGTGGCTCTTCCTAGAAAGCAAACTGTTGGAAGAAGATGATTAGAAAGCAGCAGGATATCTATGAGGAGGCAGAGGAGGACACTCCTAAAAAGATGAATAATATTCTGACAACAAAATGAAAAAAAAGAGTGGAGTGGAATGGGATGAGGATAGAACAAACATTGGGAGCAGCCATGGGAAGCAATTTGCAGTGGGTAGTCCTGGAAAGCAGAGAGAGTATGCTTCAAAAGTAAAAATGGAGAATCTAACAGATAGCACTAGGGCATGCTCTTTAAGGCAAGTGGGGAGTATATCTAAAAAATAATTAAAAAAAAAAAAAAAAAAAAAAAAAAAAAAAAAAAAAAAAAAAAAAAAAAAAAAAAAAAAAAAAAAAAAAAAAAAAAAAAAAAAAAAAAAAAAAAAAAAAAAAAAAAAAAAAAAAA
>NW_020955941.1:70518-79302 GCF_003031625.1 Empidonax traillii
TAACATTCCAGTTGCAGGATAGGGCTTTTTTCTACATTATATGTGCCTCTCAGCTGCAGGTGTGTATCTGTATGCTTTCTTCTGAAGAATGCATTTCAAAAAAGAATCAACAGAAAAACATCTCCAGCTAAGCCCCTAAATCTCTGAACTAAATCACTGAGCCTTGGAGAAGTTGAGAGTCGGACAGGAAGTTCAGAGCTTGAATCCAGCTTTAAAGAAAAAAAGGAAGTAACACATCGCAGACTTTGAGAAGCTCCCCACAGTACGTTTTACCCTCACCAACAATTTTCTCTTCCACACTTCTGTGAGCTTATCTCCAGACAATAGCAGTGCACCTGCAAACTCTGGGGAAATTAAAAAAGAACAGATTATTATAGGAAAGTCAGAATATATACACAGAGGGTTACCTGTGTTATTTTACAACTATTATCTGTGTGTCTGTGAGGAATTACTTGGCCGCCATCTGTGTTAACATGGGGTGATTTCTTCTTAGAGCCTTATCCAGGCTTATAGAGCCTTATCTCTATATTTTATGTAAACTACTACTCCAAGCTGAAACAGGGAAAAGTAGCTACTGTCACTTTTATTTTTAAATGGAAAACAGGTAAGAGAAAAATATTTGATTTCTCACTGTCTGAAGAGAAGTTATTAATCCAGTTTTTGGTTCCTTGAGCCACAGGCTTAACCTTTGATAGAAATGAGGTAATATCTCCAGTTGCCAAAGTATCACAAGGCTTTGGTGCTGATCTAGTCGGATGATCCACCCCCTATGGATAGCAATTAGAGTTTTGCCACAAAACCTCCAAGAGAGCAGGATTAAATGCCTATTTTCTGTTTCATTACCTGCCTTTGCTTCTGTTTACATAGTGGTTGGCTCCTTGCCAAAAGAAATTAACTCCTGTGAGCCAGGATTTGACTCTTCCATCTTCCCCCTCCCACACTTCTGTTTTATTTCAGGAATTACTGACTTGCTTTATATTCAAAGAAGACTCCATATAAATGCCATATGTTTATTAATCACCATACCCTATCAATCTTTCAGACATTATGACAGAAGGACCAGGTAAAACCATGTGTTTCTGAGCCCACCTGAATGTTCCTACCACAGGGGGCACATAAGGAATTGGTCACAGCCTTTGCTAGCACAAGAACATCAGGAATTAAAATCTTAAAAATTGCCTCATTTTCATTCTTATTTTAGGTTTGAAGCACTGGAAAGCAAAGTGCCTTGTAAACAAGGATAGTTTTAGATGGGATTTAGCAAATAGATATGGTATCCTAGCATAGGATCAACTACCACAGTTTGATAAATACATGTAGCACATCTTAGAGTGAGGTTAGTGCTGCTGAATATGAAATAACTGAGTCTACCTCAGGCAGATCAGACCTGCCAGGAATGCCAAACAATCTACAGTAGGTACTGAGTGAAGAGAGGGTATGCTACTCCACAGCAGATCAGCATTTTAAAAAACAGCAGTAACTGCAAACATGTAACTGAGCAGTTGCATTCTTTACAGCACCAAACCTCTAAAATACCAAATAGAAGTGAAAATGGAAAAACACACTATTATCTCATGCCAGACATATAACATGAGCAAGCAAAAAGTGGATTAAGTCTCGTTTGGCAACACTGGTCATTAAGGTTTATCTTGAACACCTGTTCCCAGCCCTACCATCAGTCCTCCCCAGCTGGAGCTCAGTAACCAATGCCATCTCATCCATCTTCCCTATTGCTTGGGAAAGCTAACAGCATGCAGAGAGTTTAACACCTGCCAGAACCTCCCTGTCTGGTAGCTGTTTATCTGGGAACATTTCTGTACCCTATCACACACAATCCCTTTGAGCCTTAGCCCTGAGGTATTTTTATAACAGACACTCCAACTTTCCCCCCAGAATCAGGAACTGACATCAAATGAAAGTTTCTTTCTGAATGAAAGGTTTTAAACTTTCTTCTTTCCTCCCATCAAAAACTATGAAAATTGCAAAGAAACTTCTGGTTAAAACATTGAAGCAAATGGCTTTTAAAAAGTTACAAAGAAAAGATTAGGCTTGAGAGTAATTCAGATCTCTCTCCTCTTGTTCTTTTTTTTCTTTTTTAATGGGGTCAAAAATGTGTGGTTTTGTTCTGCAGAGTTCTCAATCATTCTGTTATTTGTAAGTTATTGAAGGGGACACAACAATCTAGTTGCAAAGGCATGACTGAAATTCTGAGACATGTATAGAGGAATAACAGGAGTTCTGCAGAAACCAAGATTCCTCAAAAGCAGATCTTTGTTCATATATTCAAGTGAAAAAGTATGCCAAAGAAGCCTCTCAGTCAACATCCCCTAAAGTCTTCCTATGCTGGTGTCATGGTTTTCTAACCAATGCTACCTGGGCACTAGTCAGCACCTGTAGATATTGTGGGTGTCACAGGGTGCTTGCAGGCTCAGCTTCATCTTAACTCACATAGCTTGTGTGAGATATACCTTTATGCTAGTTAATCAGTACCGCCAGAGCACAAAGAGCATACTGAGTGGAGCATGACATTACCAGCACAGCGCAGGAAGCAGGCATGTTTGCACATTTTTGGACATAAACTTCATACTAGCAGTTTCTGTACATCAGCAAAATGACTTCAAGTACTCTTAGAAGAGCTCAGAGCTGCAGAAGCTTCCACAGTGTAGTGACTGTCATCACTGAAATCCACGGTTAAATCTATGCCTGCCTAAGTAGATATACAAGGTCAGGGAGGGCAGGAATGATATTTCAGTTATCTTGTATATAGCAAATTCCTACCCTAAAAGTGTGGAAAAAGGAAAAATAAAAGCCCTTTATTAAAAGATATATGTGTATTGGTAGAAACATTAAGAGAAAACAATTAAAACAACCAAACAATAGTCCTATACCCACAAATAATCTCCTTCAAAACAAACCGATTAACGAACAAAGAAAAAAAAAAGGTAAACAGTTCAGTTTGCACCCTTTGGTGCAATTCTAACCACAGTCAACAGGGGGCACTGTTGGATCACTGGAGATGCACAGCTTGTAGTGTCCTGTGCCACTCACCAGGGGGCGCTGTTGGATCACTGGAAATCAGAGCCTGCAGTGCTTGTGCTGGCCAGCAGGGGGCACTGTGGGATCACTGGTCATTGCCATGTAGGGGAACACCCTCCTGGGTGTGTTGGAGAAACTGAAAACGGGTTTCCCTCCTCCGCACACACACTGGAAAAGGGGAGAGAGAGGAGGGAGAGAAACAACAAAAGAAGTCCTCTCCAAGACTCAGTATGTCCTGCTGGCTGAATCGTGCGGTATATATTTCCCTCTCCCTTTGATGTGCGCAAGAGCCGCTGCTAAGAAAGAAACAAACAGGAACAAGGAAGGGGAAAACCTCCTGAAACAGTTCCTCCCTGATGAAAATCCAAGCAGAATCCACAGCTGACAGCCAGGCTGAGAACAAAACCCACTTCGACTTCCTACTCCAACCTTGTTCCAGCTTTAGCAGCCACCTGAACTCCTCCCCGCTGCCCCCCCACCCCCCCCACCCCGTTTCCCAGGAGACGAGAGGGGGAAAAAAAGTAAAAAGGAACTCCTCACCCTTCCCCAAAAGCAAGATTCTGAGGACCATTAACTAGGAATGTGTCCTTACCAGCAGCTTCTTTTGTGTTTCTTAACTGCCCATTTAAACATCCCCTCCACAGTGGGCAGGGGGGAAGGGAAAAATTTCTGCTTAGTTTCTAAGAACCAGCAAAACCATGACACCTAATTAGTGATCGTAACCAACCACAGATCTCAACTGCAGCACATACATGGGGAGGGACCTATTCTCAGCACTAATGAGGCAGAGAATAAAAGAGTTACCTTTTAATTAAATTTGCATGCACAGAAACAAAGTCACATTATTCACCTTGATGAAAAAGGAACTCACTTACCTGCTCTCCTTACAAGACTAGCTTGATTAATCACTTAAGGGACGGCCTTACCTCTCCATTACCCTTTTCCCATTCTTCAGCATCCATGCCTCTCCCAGAACGTCCAGGCAAAAGTGCCTGTTAGGAGCAACCTGTGCAAGGGTGTTTTCTGACACTAACAGGATGAGGCAGCATCTTCTCAGGAGTTACCCAAGACATGCTGCAAGGTAGCACTTTAGGAGCTAGCATGATGTACAGCATAGCTGTTACATACTTGACACTGCTCACACTGGCTTCAGACTCAGCAGGACAGACTTGTGCAAGGCCTGCGCTATTTAGTCCTGCCTGGTGTGGGTCACACAGAGATCAACTAATTGCCAGTTTTTATTTACTCTCTAAAAATTATTTTTTGCACACTTGTGTTACATAGCTGTCATAAACAGTATCAGAGAAAAATGTCAGTAATTTCCAAGGAATATTTGACTCACTTTAGCTACTGGCAATTCCATGTGCATCTTTACAATTCACTGCTGTGACAAAAAACAAGTTTTTTACTCAAAGACATCCAGTATAATGTTGCACAACTCTTTCTGCTGCAAGAATTATGATGGAGTAACTACGTCAGTGGATAAGGAAAGGGCTGGAGCTGTCATTTATCTCAACTTCTCTAAAGCCTCACACAGTCCCCCACAACATTCTTTTCTCCAAATTGGAGAGGGATGGATTCAACTGGTGGACTGTTAGGTAGATTAGGAATTGGTTGGATGGTCACATCCAGAGGTTATTGGGCAGTGGGCAGTGACAAGTGGCGTCCCTCAAGGTCTATATTTAGACCAGTGTTATTCAATATCTTCACTGATGCCATAGACAAAGGGTTCAAGCGCACCCTCAGCATAGTTGCAGATGACACGAAGCTGAATGGTGCTGTTGACACACCTGAAGGATAGGATGCCATCCAGAGGCACCTGGACAAGTTTGAGAAGTGAGCACACAGGAATCTCATGGCGTTTAACAAAGAGAAGTGGAAGGTGCTGCACCTGCTTTGGGGCAACCCCTGGTATCAATATAGGCTAGGGGTGAACAGATCAAGAGCAGTCCTGACAAATAGGACTTAGGGTTGCTGGTGGATGAGAGGCTGGACATGACCCAGCAATGTGAGCTCACAGCCCAGAAAGCCAAGTGTATCCTGGGCTGCATCAAAAGCAGCATGGGTAGTGTGAAAAACAAAGTCTCAAGTTATGATAGGTTTTAAATAGGAGTTTATTATATGGAAAAAGCAAACAGCACGCTGGCCTACAGAAAAAAATTCTGCACGCCGATACAATGTTCGACGAACATTTATTCTAGTGGTTCATGCATATTCATTACATCATATACATATGCATTTAACATATGTTTATTTTCTCAACTAAAGCTAGGTTGTTATCTCTACAACAGTGATAGTTTCCCTATAATTCATACATTCTCAGACAACAAGGTGCCTAAAGGACTTAACAGAATTTTACCATAATTCATTTTAGGAAAGCAGAGATGGTTTATAGCTTACGACCTGCTGACCTTAACAAATGGCCTGCTTTATTTCTTTATGAGGGTGCAATTAAGTTTTACACTCTATTTGTGCTGTTGTTTTATGAGGCCCTAATAGTCTATTTGTTTCTTTCACTGACACGAATTATAACTGTGTTTATTACAGGCAGCAGGTCTAGGGAGGTGATTCTGCCCCTCTACTCCCCTCCAGGGAGACCCCACCTGAGTATTGCATTCACCTCTGGGGTCCCTGGCACAGGAAGGACATTGATCTGTTGGAGCGAGTCCAGAGGAGGGAAACCAAGTTGATCAAAGGGATGGAGCACACCTGCTATGAGGAAAGGTTGAGGGAACTGGGGTTGTTCAGCTTGGAAAAGAGAAGGCTTCGGGGTGACCTACTTGCAGCCTTCCTTTACTTGAAGGGAACTTACAGGAAAAATGGGGCGAGACTATTGTTAGAGTTTTATACTTTTTTATTTTTCCTAGTGAATTTCCCCATACCAGCTCCATGCTAGCCTCGGGCTAGTAAGCTAAGACTCCACTCTTAGGTGAGTCCAGGACTTAAGGATCACTTCACTGAATTGCTAAATAACCTCGGCACATCAGCTAAATTTGGTAAGGGAAACTCCATCCCCCCTTGTAGCCACAGTTGGAGGGAAGGGACAGCTTGGGGTTTTTTTTTCCTCTGGGGGCAGGACTTGACTTTTGCCCTGACTCGGGGAGGTGAGGGGCTCTGGGTTCATTTTTTGATCCGTGCCAGTGGCAGTTTACACTCATTGATGAGAAAGGGGAGTTCCAGCCAGAACCAGCCTTTGACAGCACGAGTCCACAGGAGCAACCACCTTTTTCCCTTTCTCACTATCCCCTTCAGGGGTGGGCTGCATTCAGCTGGAGGGCTCTGAGCAATCTGGTCTTAGTTGAAGGTGTCCCTGGCCACAGCATGGGGGTTGGACCTAGATGATCTTCATGGTCTCCTTCCAACCTGAACTATTCTATGATTCCATGGATAACATCACTATTTAATGAAACACAAACCCAATCTGTTTTAAAAAAAATTAGAAGGGAAAAAGACTAGAAGATTTTCTCTATGTGTGTGTGTGTCTTCCATGGGTTATCACAAAATCCTCCCAATTAACTAAAAAGAAAATCTCTTTGGTCAGCATTTGTCTTTGAGACAAATTAATCTAAAGTGTTCTTGAAAAAAGGAGGGTATAGAAGCTCTTTATGGGTATCACCAAGGAGGCTGTGCCCCATGCAAAGGAATCAGAAGGTAAAAACTGTTCAGCAAATTTGTTTCCAATTTTCTCTAATTTGCTTTCTAACAAATTAGAGGAGGTATTCTGTTTTCTGGTATACAGCAGGACTCATTTTCCCTTTTCTCAAGGAGACTCTCCCTGGTGATTTTATTCACACTACAACCACCAAGAAGCAAGCCATTTATATCCTGGGTATAACAGGATGGGCAGTTTGTGAAAGCAGGAGACTCTGTAGGTTTGGTAGAGCTTCTATAGCTAAACAAAAAAGGTGCACATGAAGTCAGCCAGCTAGGAATAGAAAGCAATCCTTAAATGGCTTCAACTAGGGTAATAATAAGTAATTACCAAGGATAACACTTGCAAAAAAAAAAAAAAAAAAAAAAAAAAAAAAAAAAAAAAAAAAAAAAAAAAAAAAAAAAAAAAAAAAAAAAAAAAAAAAAGTTGAGCAAATGATTCTGTCTGCTTTTATAGCAATTACAGATTATTTGAAAATATCAGATATATGCAATGTATGTGTCTGAAAGAGAGAAAAAATAGTTTTAGAATCAAGAAATTGCTCAAAAAATGATGGCCCAATAAGATAAAATAATTTCTCAAACAGAATAAAAAAAATAAATGGAATACTAATGACTGTCTAATAGCTATAGCCTTCTAGGTAAGCCTGTAAATTATTTACTCTTGGTTTTTATGCTTATATGACAAAAATACAAATGTTTTAGTCTGTAAGTAGACAAAGATAAACAGAATTTTGTTCCCTTCTTTTTCATACTATTTTTCAGTAATGCATGACAAATTAGTCTGCTGAGTATAAAAATCACCTGTTTTCAAGAAGAAACATCTGCCACTGTCATACAGGGCTGTACACTGTGGCTCTTTGAGAATTAAGTAGAGCTGATGTGCAGCACTAATGAAAAATGCTGGGAACCAGGATCAAATCACCCTCACAAGCACTACTACTACCCTTACTACATGCATCAGCTAACAGCAAGAAAGTAGTCTGAACACAGAGATATAAAAACAAAAAATATATCTATTAAGGTTTTACTGAAAAGGCATATATGCCTTTGGAACAGATGCAAGAGCTGCACAGCCTGACAGTCCTGGCTCAGCTCTCTGCCAGAGACAAGCTCCCTGGTAAAAGCTGTTGTGCAAAAAGTTTTGGGAGATGCCCCACCTGGGTTTCTCCCCATTTTGCTTGGTAAATGCTTTAACACTGAGGCTCATGTCCTTAATCCCCATCTGAGCTATGCTGCAACAGCACTACAACCATCCCTGTGCTTGAGCAAATGCCCCATGGATCTAGATCCCAGTCTTCAAACCTGGTTTCAGAGCTCAGCCTTGGACTTGCCTCACCACCTGACAATCTGGGCTCTGGGGTGAACTTGATGACCCCCCCCCAGGTCTGCCCTGCTTGATTTGCCGCTTGCACTGGGCTCCCAGGTCACCTCCCCTTGCACAGCAGACAATCCTTTCTGCTCTCTGGCACAAGGTGCTGCCAGGATACACCAAAAAGTATGCTTTCCCTGCTTACTGCAGGGCTTTGGATGCTGTGACTGCACAGTAGCTCCCCACAGCAACCAAAACTGAACCGGCTTCAATAACCTAATTGCAGCCCTGCAAACATCCTGCCTCAAGCATTGGCTACAGAAAGAAACCAAAGAAGCAAATGGCTTTTCCAACAGAAGAGCATCCTCCTTGCATATAGAGATACAGCAAGGAGATGACATTTCCCTTTTTCCCCTGCTCAGGCAGGATCAAGCCCTAAATCTGCTAAAGAAAACAATTAAATGTGAGCTCCACTGATAAGCTTATTATACTGTTAGGCAGCAGCTGGGAGAGTTAACCTCAATCTGAAATCACCTTTAGCTCTTTGATAGAGTGGTGACACAGGCATGCAAGTCATCACAAACATCGGGACTGCAGAAGTGTTGTCTATGAAGGGACAGCATTTTCAAGTTAAATAGGTCTGCAGCAAGCCCAACTGCAAATGCACAGTGCCTGTGGCATCACTTAAATTTCCTTCCCCTATAGATATTCCAGGCTCCATTGTTTTCTATTAGTAGTTCTTTTCTTCTGTGTTCATTTGCCACTACAAAGGTCAGAGGAGAGCA
>NW_020955941.1:79651-123193 GCF_003031625.1 Empidonax traillii
CTATGAAGGGACAGCATTTTCAAGTTAAATAGGTCTGCAGCAAGCCCAACTGCAAATGCACAGTGCCTGTGGCATCACTTAAATTTCCTTCCCCTATAGATATTCCAGGCTCCATTGTTTTCTATTAGTAGTTCTTTTCTTCTGTGTTCATTTGCCACTACAAAGGTCAGAGGAGAGCAGTTCAGCACAAGCTGACCCAAAGTTCAGAGCTCACCTCACTACAGAGATGTAATCAATGCATCAAACCCAAAGGATAGCGTCAATTTTCCCCTTGCAATATGTGTCAGACCCCAAAAATCAAACCAGATGGTGAGCTACTCCTTTCCAAACATATTTTATTCATCATGAAGTCTATTTCAAACAACACTGTATGTCATTTGTCACACTAAATGCAGATGAGTCTTCCCAGATTTCAAATTCCTTTCAAAAATAAATGTAGTTGCATGTTTGGGGCATTTTCTAGCCAAAATGCCATTGGTTTAACATGACATACAAAAACATGAGGACACTAAAGGTAATAGGTTGTCAGGCAACTTCTAAGGTGTAGATGTCCATATAAATCTATGCACTCACAATCTAATATTTGATAATAATAAAATAAATATAAAAAATAAAAAGCAGCAGCCTACCAAGGATGAGTAGGCAAGTGAATCTTATGTCTCACTCCCACCCACCTCTTCCCTGCTCCTGGCAGCTCTTTGATCTTCCCCTGGCTATGAGAGGCTTCCACTCCTCCTAGCTCAGTGAGAGGGGGAGTGAAATCTCTGGGCTCTTAGTAGGGAAAAAAGACACAAGGAACAGCTGATTTGGGGAGCAGAGGCCCTGAAGCATGCACAGAAGTTCACATCAGCAGGCAGAGATGTGGTTCATCAGAAACTCTGCCGTGGCTTTGGCTCAGCATCTCACATGCACTGAACTCAACGCGGGGCTTCCCACTGAGCTCAGCGAGCTCAGCGCAGCCTGTGCTTCCCATCTCCCAGTCCAGAAGACTTCTCCATAGGAAACAGATCAAGTGAATGATAAAAATCAGCACAAAATAGTCTCATTAACAGAATATTATAGTGATGGGGGAAAAAAAAAAGCAAACAACAAAACCAAAACACATACACAAAAGCAAACAACCCACAACAAACAAACCCACCCACCCTAAACCACAAACCGCCCCCCCCAAAAAAAAAAAAAAAAAAAAAAACAAACACAAAACCCCAAACCAAAACTAAACCAAAACAAAACCAACAAACCATCACACATCACTTTTGAAGACTGACCTAAATGAGATGAAGCACTAGAGCCTAGCATCACAGACTTCAAGGACATGTTTTCTGTCCCCACAGAAGGTCTAATATCTTGCAAATTATCAGTGAAAGCAGACACAGCATTAGCAGTTGTAGACCTCAAAGCTTCACTTGGGGAATTCCTAAAATGAGCTTTTTGGGTTTTTTTATACCCTGAGGGAAAGCCAGGGAAAAACACAACAACATGTTTCAGGAAGTTAAAAAACTTTTACTGTCAAACTTTAGAAAATAAGGGAAGTTGGCAAAGTTTAAAGGCAACATTCAAGCAAAATAAAGCATTTCACAAAGGACTGACTTAGCAAACTCTAAGCCATCGAACCTTAAATTACTCAGATTTCAAGAATAAATTAGGAGAGGGAAAGAGGAAGAAGAAAGATACATACATTCTTAAAATAAGAACTTCCTATGCTAAAGTAACCTTTAGTTAATCTATTTCTCTCCAAACAAAGAAACTGATTTACTATCTGACTTCTTTCAAGAAGAAAAGGTATATACAAATTACAAGCTGAGTTAGTAATCAGAGCTGGCATAAAAACAGATAAAACTGCAGATAAAAACCCAGGTTAGTCTTAAAGAAAACTTGTAGTTAAATAAACAGTAATTTTCACACATAACACAGAGGCATTTAGTTCCCTTTGGGTTTTGATAGTTTCTGGTAGAAATGTAGAGAAACTATACTAAATTAATTAAACTAATTAAAATCCAGAGCTGCCAATGCCTATGCTATTAACGAGAACAGATTTATAAATTAAGTCTGAACCAGAAAAAGACTGAAATCCAGCATATTTCCATATTTGTTTCTACCTAATCTGATTTACAAGAAGCTGTGAGGCCTAATAACCAGTATGACATGAAAAACTAAGATTAAGTAGTAGATCCTGTGTTTAGTGTCTATCACTCATGTCTTCTTCATGGCAGTTGAAAATACAACATAGAAATTATCATCAGTGAGCATGAAATACTGATTGAAGATCAAAAGGTGTTCCAAACATCCAGCACAGTGTGAAGCAGTGCAGGGCTTCTGCATTTGTGAAAGGTGCCATCGCATACAAGAACAACCCCTTGCAGTGTTTATGCCTGAGAAACCAGATTGCCAGCCACTGTGTTGACAAGAAGAAGGCTTGTTAAAGGCAGCTCTGACAGTTATTTCTAATATAACTACATCCTGGAAGAGAACGTACCTTTGGTTTCTCATTGCTGGATATTGACACAGACTTAAAAAGGAACAGTAAGATCTACTGTGATTTGTCTGATCATGTCAATAGTGGGAATAAACAAAGTTATGACTCCTTAACATGGTAGAAATTAGTATCTACTAATTATGGTAGATAAGCATTTGCTGCTTCCCTACCTGCCATTGCTTGCTAACCCTGGGTGCTTTAAACATGGCTGAGTACACCTTTTCCTTTTAAACTGAATTCCTCTCTTTTCAAACTAAGAAGTGAAGCAGCCACAGAGCATTTCCTTTTCATCCAATAAATACTCCTCTTTGGATCTTTGCTGCTTCCTTGCACCTTTTCTCCGTTCCCTGCTTTTGCAGCATGCATTATCCACTCAGCAGCAAAGCTTGGTTTTTATTTCCTGCCACACAAATTGTCACTGCCCCTGTAAAGTTATAGAATGTCACTAAGATTTAGCAGATACTTACTGGGGAGCTGAAAACAAGCAGTAATCTCCCTGGCAGTGACTATGCAAAAGGACAGCAAGAAACAACATTTTACTTGCTGCTGAAAACGGCTGACAAACCAAAAAAGGAAGCTAGCAATCATCTGCAAGAGCCATTCATTTGAGAATTGACCAAAACTTCTCATGTCAAGTGTTCATGGCAACTGACTTGCGGAAACAAATCCCAAAACTCACAAAGACTATTGAAGCAGGTATCTTTATTTACAGCTCCGGGTGCAGGGGGGATAATTCTTCCAATCACGCACCCCCATTGCCATGCTCAAGTTCAGGTGGAAATGCCCAGTTCCTCCCCCATGGTGGGGAGTTTCACAATGGGTGATTTAACTCTGTGAGTCATGGGGTATTTTTGGAATCTTTGATGGTCTAGGTGTTGCAGCTGCCTTTTATGACAGTCCATTATGACCCATTAGCAGAGATGACCCCTCAGGCTGGGTGTGAAGGTGTTAAGGCCTTACTGGAGGGGAGTTATCACAGCTGAGTCATTGGTCTGAAACAAGATAACACTCATTCCCCTGCTTTGAAAGGTTTCTTTAACACCCAGCTTGTAGCCAGAGGTGTCAGGTGTGCCCTGGGCAGCTGCTGCAAACAATCCATTGATTAACCGTCCATTAGAAATTACACAGAATGTGTAGAACAAACACAGTTTTGGTTATATTTACATAGCGATAAACTCGTCCTAGCCCCTGTAACTAGGACACACAGCCGTTAGTTTAAGCCCTAACAGAAGTATGTGGAAACCTACTTCTCTTGTAGGAGGGAGTGCTAATGATAACCAAAATGGCTTTGTTCCCTCCTTGCTTGTACTTTGTTCTTTGAAATACGGATGACTCAAATGACTTATTCCATCACGGTCCACAAAGGCAAGCCCTTTGCTCTGGATTGAATAGTGCATTGAGAGCAACCTGGAATTGTTAGCCACAGTTTGTAATTGCAAACAATAAAGAGTAAGAGGCTGTACAAAACACCCCCACTGTAATTACTAGCCAAATAATTACTTCTGCACTGAATATACTGTGCCAGCCGGGGAGTTCAGTGGCTGCAGTCAGCAGCTGACCCACGGGAGTTGAGCAAGGTGGTACCTGGGAGTTGGACAGCACGATCTGCATGCTTCCCTCCCCCGGTGTAGGAAGAAAGAGCCTGTGTCTATTTAGGTCTTTTAAAAATAATTATCTTTTCTTTAATGAAATCAGAAAATCAGTCACAACTAATTGACCTAATGAAAACATTCCCCTACACATGTGTACATACATACAGAGCATGACTAACCAGTGTCAGAGCCCTGAGTGCACTCGAAGGCTCTCAATCACTCTGACCATCCTCACCTGGGACCCCCAACCAAACCTTTGCCCACAGTGCAGAAACTCTGGATAAGTTCAGGCTACACTCCTACTCCTCACCTGAGCTGTGTTGTTGTTCATCCCTGTCTCCTAGGATATACCCTGGACTGTCCTTGTAGTCATCCATCTCCCCCTCCCCACTCTCCTGCTCCTGTCCTCTCTCCTGCTACTGATGGCCTGGATGGACCCCAGTGTGGTTCATTCTTGTCCACTCACTGCTGGACCCCGTTATCAGCTCCCTTCACTGTCACCCTGCACTCACATCCTCGGAGTGGGGTTGCACTGTCATAAGTTACTAAGAGAATTTAGACAACTCGATTCCAATTAAACATTAATAAATTTATTAAGCAAGCGATGACAAAGCAAAAGCAGCGCTGGGTGTCCTGGAGGCAAGTGCCTGCCAAGGTACACACCGAAATGAAAATCAGTGTCTCTCTTTATACACGTTGGTGGCTGAGTACATGTTAAGTGCTGTCTAGCACTGGCTTTTCGGATGTAAATTGGTTTGCGGCTTGAGGTGAGGTCGGTGGTGTCAAGTGGTCGTCTAGTTCTTATCAGAGATGAAAAGGTGCAGCTCTTATCAGTGGTTTATTGACGCTTGATTAGCAAGCTGTCTGTGAAACTTATCCTGTCTAATTACAACAAAAAAGTTTTCTGACTCCCTACACAAGATTTTATGAACAAAGTTAACCCTTCTATTACAGCACTATGCCCAATGAAGGTGCTGGGTCTCCCTTGGCTCCCAGCTCACCACCTGCCTTGTGAAGCAGCTCCCTCACAGGCAAGGCCAAAAGACTGCCTCAAAGTCAGCAATGAACTTTTTGAAAAGTTTTGTTTCCTTTGCAGAAGAAAACATTACCAGATTTTACAGGTCCTACCGATTATAACCAGCTCCACTAGAGGTTTTAGTTCAACCCTTTAAAATACTCAGGACTGCACTCGGATTTGTTCAGCTGCACATAAATCCAAGCTTAGCTTCAGAAAGTAAATTCATTTGGTCCTAGAAAACTCTAAAAGTTCATAGAGAACTTTTTGTCTCCAACAGGATATGCCTAGATGTTTAAACAGCATAAGCATGATGTATCATCTGCATTTCAGAGTAGAGAAGCAATATGTATATAGTGCAACAAGCAGCACTATCAGTAATGTGAAAAAAATTATCTTTCCCTGAGTTTAAACAAAAAATTATTTTAGTTCAGTTAACCAATCACATGCACTTAGCTATGATTTTTTGCACATATAATTAGGAAAAGTCAGAGGGAGGCCAAATGAGGCACAGCTGTTAGCAAAATACCTCCTTGCAAGCACGAAGGAAAAAACACGGTCACTCATCGAAAATTTAAGTGATGAAAAATTCAGACATCAGTGACCAAAACAAGGCTCAAATTTTCCATTTTCCATGAGGTATAAATACCTGCAAAGTTTATGATGAGAACTAGACTGTTGGTAGGCTGACATTTGAGGAAGCTCAGGCATATTTGGATTACTACCTACTGCAATTTTAATAGAAAAAGCAATTATGGTAAGGAGGAATAAGAGGCAAAAGTGGGTGGACCTTGCAGTGTAGGTGACACACTGCATCTATTTCCCGCTCAGGAGCTATGGGTGCAGCACTTCACTGAGCACAAGCCTTCACCCCCCACATTGCAGTCCCACTCCTATTTCTCATGCCAGTTAAGATCCTTAGCCCCCAGCTTCAAAAGAGTCTCTTCTCAAGCATAATGGTAGGTATTAAGGGTTTGTTTTTCCATCTGGAAGAGATATATACAAGAAAAATCACCAGGCCAAATTAACTCAGATTAATCAGATTACAGATTTTTCACACTGAGGGCAATTATCCACTGGAAAAAGCTTGTCCAAATGACGGGTCCAAATTAGGATCAGCACCAGAAAGCAGTGTGATTTCTTAACGACAACTTTTGGCTAAATTAAATTACTGTGCTTCAGATGCAACAGGGAGAAAATGATGGCAGTGAGGAGTAAATGAGGTAAGTCAACTGTTCTGTTTAAATAAAACCTATTACATCATTGCAAAAAGGAAAATGTAGCAGCTATAGCACTGAAAGCAAAAATTATTTCCTAGAGCATCACAGATAATTGTAACAAGTGAGCAGCACAGAACATATGTAAAGAAAACTAAATAATCAAATTAGTGTAGACAAAAGGTTTACTGCTACATTACATTCATATGCCCCTGGAAACATAAAATACAAGAGAATGAAAATGCAGAGACTACAATTTAGGAATCACATATTAGACCTTATTGCTAACCAAAAACAACTTCTGGGCCCATCCCACTGTTGAGGGGGCTTTTGGTAAACACACAGTAATGCTTGAGGGCAAGACAGGCTGTGCCAAATCATTCAGGAATCAGATGGATTTAGAGAACTAGTTTTTAGTAACTGTTTGTCGCTCCATTACTCACACAAATCAAGATTTACTACATCATCTTCTTATCCTAGTTATCAAAGGCATCCCAGCATAGTCAGGTCACAGTCTAACCCAGAAACCATCCCACCTCCACTGACTGCCAGCAGACCTCTGGAACAACTTGCCAGAGGAGATACATACCCATGGAGACATGCCAGCCCTCCAGGGTAGCAATTCTTTCTTGCTTCTTGCCCTGGTTTCCTGTTTTAAACTTCACAGAAGACCAGCTTAGCTAACCAAGGCTGACTTTCTTGCACTGGCTCGGAAAGCCTGTGATCTCAGTGACAGCCCAGAGCTGTGCCTCTGGCACACCAGCAGTGCTGCTGCCATGCCTTGGGAAGGCTGCTAAGAACATCAGCAGCACCAGCCCCCTCCAGCAGGCAGGTGGTCCCAAACAGCCTGTGTCCCAGGCAGAGGGACATGCCTCTTTTTTCCACTGTTTTCTCTTGTCTTGGTCTCAGAAAAGCAAGATGAGGTTCTAGCAACCATCCCTCAGCTCATTGTCTTCTCAGTACCTCTGCAGATAAAGGTTAGACATAATCATCTCTCATACCAGCACTTCAAAAGCTGACAAAGGCTTCCCTCCTCCCCCCACATAAAAATTCTCTTCTGCTCCCAAGCAATTCAATTTTTTTCCTCCTTTTTCTATAGCTAGGAAAAGGTTAAAAGGAATTTCTTACAAGCAGAAGCCATGAGGCCAGGCGAGTAAACATGTCCTCTCTTTGAATCCCAGGCTGTGCTTTACTGTTTGTGCCATGCAGTGACCTGTCTGCAGTGACCTCTCCTGGACAGAGACAAATCAGACTTCAAACTCTACACAAGTCTGAAGCTACACCCATCCACTTCTTGAAACAACTCATATATGTAATTGCTCAACCTGAACACTCATTTCCTAGTGGCACTCACTCTCTATTTTAGTCTCCAGTTAAAAAGAAAAGGGTTGAAAGATGCTGAAAGACTTTGAAAGGTATTTGATAGAGCTAAACAAAGTAACAGGAATACCTGTCCATGTTTAGAAGCACACCATTTAATATTTGTCATAATTCTACTAATTATTTATATTAAATTACTGCACTAAGTATGAATACATATGACAAATGCATTTTTATACTCAGGTATTTATCAAAAGCATATTTTGATGCTAGTTCACAATTCACATGTTGAGTGATGGAAGCCATTCATCAAGTGAAACTCTTGTGTTCTCCAAAAACAGAAGTATTAGCCTGTCAGGATAAATTTCGGACTCTGAGTCTAAGCAATTAATTCTATTCACACAATAGAGAAAGTGAAACCTGAAAAGGCAGAGACACCTTTCAAACCAATTCAAGAAACACACATTGAAAGAATTTCTACTCCTAGAAGAAAGAAAATCTGGTAATTTTGAAATGCAGTAAAAATGAAAACACATCTGAGATTTTTAAGGTAGCAAATTTAGCGCCTGATTTCAAACAAACTTGTGGGGCCTGAATTTCAGCAGGTTATTGCTGATAAACTTCTGGAAAAACAGATTCCTTTTGAGCATGCTCCTATCTTAGTACTCAAACAATACTGGAGGGACACTCAAAGTTCTTGATTTGAATAGCAAAACCCCACGCATCCCTCCCAAGGCTACACGTATCAGCTTGCTATTACATACCGGGGGTTGAAGGAACACATTTTGTACTCTTAGATCACTTCTGTTTCTAAAAATTAAAACATGATTGATGGCCTCTGTAAAATGTCAGGTCTAAAGCCACACACTTGCCTGGGTGTTTTACCTTTATTTAAGACTCCAAGAGATTTCACTCAACAGAACTCTCTCAGAGCCTTTGGTTCTTTGATACCTTGAATCACATCCAGAAAACATGCTACAAGTTCTTCCCAAAAGAACTTCTGTTAATTCAGTGAGAAAATAAGTATTTTGGCAGAAGGGTTTATAGGATTAACATAAAACAAGGAGAAGCATTCCACAAAGGTACCCAGCAAACACTAACCACCAGTTTAGTGAAATGCAACCCCACGTGGGTTTTAGCTTACCCATAAGAAATTAAGGAAAGAATACAGAAAGAAAGAAAGAACAAAGAAAGAGAGATGAGAGAAAGAGTAAAATGCCTTGACTCTGTGTAACACTGCTCAGAAATAACTAAAACACCCCCGTATTATCAATGCTGTTTCCAGTGCAAATTCAAAACACAGCCCCATACTAGCTGCTATGAGGGAAATTAACTTTATCCGAACCAAAACCGGCACAAAGCTTACAATCAGTTGTCTAAAAAGCCAGTGTGATCCAAGGGGTTACAGATCAACAAAACAAAGCAGGTAGCAATTCTAGAGGGATGACACTCCCAGGACTCTTAGAGAAAGCAGAAGGATCATCTTCAGAGGATCAGAATGCCCTTTAATCTTCATCTTTCTCTGCCAACAGGTGCAACAATCAGGAATATTGTCCTGGGGAGGACAGAAAGAAACTCTGCCTACGCAGAGCTTTTAAAAACAGGGTTTTTAAAAGAGGTGGCAGTCTGCATTAATCCTGTAGCCCACACCCTCTAGAGCCAAGGCTGGCAGGGAACTGCCTACAGAGGCTCTCCATCCCTGCCGCTGCCTTCCATGCTCCTCACTGCTGGGCCAAAAACACCACCTAGTGCCAGCAGGGCTCAGCGGGCTCCTTGCTCCTGTTCCCTAAGGTGCCCCAGGGACAGTCCAACACCAACTCCCCGTTTAGGAAAAAAAAAAAAAAAAATTTCAAGTCCCAGTTCTCTGTTCCCTTGTGATCTACGGTAGTTACCTTCTCCCCTGAAAGACTGACTGCCATTTATATCATCAGTGTTAATTCTGCTACACCACAAACCAAAGCCATGGCATTCAGACCCAGAGGGTTCACAACCAGACTGCACATATTTAATTAGTGGTAGTTTCAAAGGTTACCCCCAAGCTACAAAGCAGGAGTTTTAGTACCACTGTATACTATAATTTTGATAATCTAATTAAATCTGTTTGAAGCTTGGTAGAAATAAATGAAAATTATTAGAGAATATAAAGTTCATCTTATCTCTTGCTATGTAAGCTTACATACCTCTGTGCTTTATTTTCAGAGAACAGGTGTAAAAAACCAGGCCAGGTTGGACAGGGCTTTGAGCAATCTGGTTTAGTGGGAGGTGTCTCTACCTATGGCAGGGGGTTGGAACTAGGTGATCTTTAAGGTCCCTTCCAACCCTAGCCATTTTGTGATTCTTTGTAAGTATTGCACCAATTATATGTTTATTAACCTAATCAGGTGGGGGGGGGAGGGGGGTCTCTCCTTGTCAAAAAGCAGTATACATTTACAGTAATAACTTTCAGAGTGCTTCTAATTTACTGACAGACCTAATATTCATGTTATATCCTTCAACATGAAGATGGAATAAAAAAAAAGCTTTAAATAGGTGAGATGCTATATAACCAAGCAGCAAGCACAATCTGACTCAACCATTTCCTCTTTGTTAGTGTGAAATGTATATGCTTGTCTCATTTGGTATCTATTGTCATTTAGATGTTGAGATACATTGGACTGTACTAGAGCTCTGCTTCTTTAAAACTTACAGGTTTCTTGACCTGTCACTGTTTTCCTGCAAAGTAATGTCCAAATGGCATCTATGACATTTCAAAGTGACAGCAAACAAGCTGAGTAACTGCCTTCTCTGGAGGGGAGAAAAAAGAAATCAATAGCAGAAACAGAAGGCATTTGCTTATAGTAGGGTAATGAATTCCCAGAGCAGGGCTAAGCAGACACGCTGTCACAATACCCTCAGTAAAGAGATTTACACATAGAAAAAATAGTCAAAGATCCTTTTGCTCTATTTAGTCTATCCCTCAATGTGGATAAGGAAAATGCTGCATGATGTGAAGCGGTTCTTAAAAAAAAATAAAAAGAAAAGCAGACTTTCCATAATTCCTGCTACAGGAAAGGTAGCTCACACTTTTGCTCCTCAGCTGTGCCATGGCCTGGTAAGATAATACTGGAATACTTCAATAACGCACAGTATCAGAACACTATAGAGTCACCAGTGCAATTTCCTCCTGAAAAAGAGTTAATCAAATAGATCCATTCATGATGAATAGATGCATAAATGAGAGCAGGAACACTAGTCCCATGCTTGAAAGGGATTAATATTATTGCATATTTTGAAGTTACCACCTAACACCTACAAGAGCAGAGATGCAGCTGAGATGGTAGAAGAGTATTTCAGAGAAAATGGCACATGGTAAACATACACATCCTCCCCATGAAGCCATCATTGCTACTTTATCTGCCCCAGACCCTAAAATGGTACAGTAGTTCCAGAACTAGACAGTAGCACAAGCACACAAATAGCAAAAGACAAATCACCATAACACTAAATAGGTATCCCCAGATGCTTTTGAAAAGTTTTGATTCTCCCAGATCCGTTGTTCAAAGAAGTTCTATAGTTAGCAGGAAATCCAGTGATGTTTCCCAATGTCTGAGCAATCTGAGCAATCCCAATTTGAAATTTTAATTTATATTTTTAATAGAAGGAATTATGCATAGGAATACATTTCAAAATATGAATCAGAAAGCCCCGAATATGCTGCCTTTATAGAAAGGAGTTTATTGGTTTTCCAAGTCCAGAATAAATGAACCCAAGTAAGCACAGCACAGCTTTAGCCTCTTACTTCTAACATGCATAAACGTATTTGGCTTAATTAAAGATATGGGAGAAGAGATGTAATAGCAAAAATGCAAACACTGCAAGGGAGAAGAAATATGTATTTAAGTTTTTCCTTTGGTGTAAATCAGGTTTGTTTTTTTTTTTTTAAATCAACTCTTGTTATCACCTAACATGCAAAAGACACATTATACACAGGATTTTTTATGTCCACTTGAAAATGCAATGGGGCTGCTAATTGAAAAATAAAGGCCTTTTTCTTCAGCAGCAGAACAATACTCCCAGACTGCCATTACAGTAGCCTTTGGCTACAGTTCTGCTGCAGGAACATCTACTGCCCAACCTGTTAACCCAAGTATTGATTTTCCACTGAAGTGAGACTAACAGACCTGTACTTTCCTGGGTTATCCTTGCCATTTTTGAAAACTGAGACAACATTTGGCAGCTTCCAGTCAACTGGGACCTCTCTGGATTCCAAAAACCATTGGGAAAAAAACAAAACCAAAACTAAAAAGTAAAATGAGAGAGATTTCACAATGACATCAGCCAACTCTTTAAGTATCCTTGGATGAATCCCATAAGGCCCCATAGATTTATAGGGATCCAGCTGAAGCAGCAGATCCCTCACAACTTCAGGGCCAACTGGGACTTTATCCTTCTTGCAGCCATAGTCCCCCAGCTCAGCGTACTGGTACCCCCTTAGTCCATCAACAGTGTTGAAGACACAGACAAAGAAGGCATTAAGCATTTCCACCTTGTCTACATACCTGTTTGTGATGTGACTTTCCTCTTCTTGCTATGGGACAGTAGAGTTTCTGCATCACCTTTTGCTATTAATATATTTAGTACATTAGTATTAGTACTGCTGTCGTTATTGTCCATTTTCTTATTTCATTGCTGTTCATAGCAAATTGTTCTTATCTCAACCTGTGAGCTTGACCTTTTTGCCTCCAGTTCTCCTCTCTATACTTCTACAGGCTGAGCGGTAAAAGTGAACAAACACCACATAGTATAGGGTATGTCAGGAGGAACACAAAACTGGGAAATATCATTCCTAAAAAAATGACACACTGATTACAGACTCTCCCTTTGATGGCAGGCTTTCTCCTACATTCACACATTCCCTCCTTCTTTGATGCCCAAATCCTTCTTTCCGCTATGAGGCCAGAATCTTTCTTTGCTCTAATAATGCGGGACTACCACCTTCCTCTCTGATGTCAAACACCAGTGTGTTATCAACACCCTTCTAGCTGCCAGTGCAAAGCACAGGACTGTGAGGGCTACTGTGGGGAAATGAACTCCAGCTCAGCCAGACCCAATACACACATGCATACACAGACACATCCCCCTATACATAAAGTATATATGAGTACCTTACTGTTGGAGAGTCCAAGAGTCCAACTGCACAGTAACTCAAATACAGTTTATGGTAGGTCAAAGAGGTTTTCTTAACCAGGATCATAGTGAACATTCAGAGAGCATCTCCCCTCCTCTGCACGCCTGTTCTCTGCCAAGTGACTGCAGGCACCTCAGTGCTGACAGAGCTGGGTTTCCATCCTGTGAGGGATAGATTCCTAAATACCTTGTTAATTGCCACACTAGTAGGGAATCAAACTATGAACAGCATGATAATGCAGAGAGGTGCACTAGGAGCTGCTCATTCAATCTTATACAGACCTGTACACTTACAAACACATCTTTCTGTCAGGCAACAACTACTAAAGGGTAAAGTAATATCAATGTATGACTTAAAAAAAATAAATCAGGATTTACAGGTTTTGCAGTACTGTTTAATAAACAATTACCTAGAAAACTATCTCCCAAGCCATGTGAAAACAACTCCCAGAGTCCATTGTGGACACATGGAAGTAGTTATTCTCCAACTAGCAATTTCCCATGTAGAAATCTGAACATCACTTCTAGAACATCTAGCAAGAAGCTACTCCTGCTACTTTCTGAAAATCTCAAAGTGATGAGATATCAGGTAAACTACTGCAGTAGATTTCTTTAACAATTTACTATGGCAGCTTCCGCATTGACATTATCTGTGTCCCATTAGACTTTAGAAAAAAAAAGGTAAATCCTCATTTCTATTCTCTTTATATTCCAACTTAAGCCTTTCTCCCTTTCCCCCTCCATTTTTAAATGTGCATCAATAGATTTCACTCATAAGGCTTATTTATTCAGTGGGGAACTGAGGCTTTGCCCACAAAACAGTTACAGCACATTCAATCTCTGTCCATCCACTGTAATGCTGAACCACTCAGAGATGCATCACATGCTGTAAAACATTGATGAAGTAGAGTTTCACATTAGTGGAAACTAAGGGGGAGAGAGAACAGGGGCATCCATTTTGAAGGTCAGTGCTTTCCAACTTTCTAAACTGTGGAGTAGTAGCAACATACCTTAAACTGCAAAATACACTACTGCTAGGGGAGAGGGGGGAAAAAAACCCCTGGACTATGGTATAATTAGGAAAGAAAAATGCTCCTCAGAAGAAATGCCCAGGTGGCACTAGGGGAACCATGGGTGTAAAACCCATATGTGTTTGGATGCCATCCGCCAAGGTATTAAAAATCTAATTCCAGGCACAAAAAGAACCACAACAAATTCAAGAACCTGCCAAGCACAAGGATTGTGAAATCCTAGCTCTAAGAGGCCAGGAAGAAAAGAGTTAACTAGATGAGAAATGTGTTTAATGCTACACATGGTCATCCTTGTAAATGTCTACAGTTCTGAAAAGATAAGCTAGTTTGAACAAGACAGCGTATTTGTACTTTTGAGAATCAGTACAATAGCTGGTTTTGAAGTACTTGTACTTACTGGCAGAAATTATTTACTGCATCTTCTTTTTCAGTATAGGGTGGAGTCATTATAGAGTAATTATCTTAGTCCAGAAACACATCCAAGCACTTATTTATGTCTGCTCCTGTCCTCTCTCTCATAAAGTTATGTTCCTCAGAGGCAACTCTGCTCTGCACTTCAAACAAACCATCAGTGTAGTGCACCACCAACATTCCTGATTTATACATAATTAAAACTGAGTCCAAGACAGCAAGCAATGGGCTTTGGGAAGCAAACGTGGCCTTGATGCAGAGCTCTCTTCCTCCTACTTGGGTTTTAGACAAGATTCTAATTAAAATTTTCTTGTGAGTGCTAAAATCAGAGGATAAAATGTAAACAGCCAGTTTACAGAAACTGTTACCTCTGAAAGACAGATAAACAACAGGATGTCTGTCCTGTAGGGAGGCTTCTCTGAGCTAGAGGTTAGCTGCACAACTGTTTCCAAAGCAAGAATGACTAAGGAAACAAAAGAGAATAAAACTTCAAAGAAGTTGCTCCAAAAGAGCAGCAAAATGTCCCTGGCTCATGGGACAGAAGCGGAGGGGCAGGGGGTGGGAAAGGAAAGGGGAAAAAATACCACATCAAAACCAAACAACAACCTAAACCAAAAAAATACCCCACCAACCACTATCCAAGTCCTGCCAGTGCCCTGCTGCTCCGTGGGGCTGTGCTCATGAACAGACAGCCTGTGACTGAGAAGCTACAGGCCCCTAAACACATCCTTACTGTACAATGTACAGGGCACAGATGCATTTTTGCTAACAGACTAGAGTAATTAATTTTGTCCCATGCCTTTCTTACGTAGATATCTGCAGAACAGAGGTTATTCTTCATTCTATTTCCATCCTAAATCTCCAGGAGGGTTTTTGCCCTTCTCTCCCCCACCCCTCAGCCTTCTGCAACAGAAATGGATAAGAAGATAAACCTCTTTCCTTAACTGGTATTTAAGCAAGTATTTCAGATGAGAAAGGACTGTCTCTTAGTGAACTCCTGGGTTGTCAATGAGGTTTTTAATTAATCATTCACTAATTCATGTAACCTAAACAATTGATTCAGCATATGGCAGAAGCACTCTCAGAAGAGACATAACAGTAAGATCAGCTTATTTGCTCATACACCCCATGCCTGGCAAACCTGTTCTCCATCTCCCAGTGGGTGAAATCCTAAGAAATACCTCCATTCTCCTTGAAAAAGAAGTGAGTACCAGGTTTCATACAGAGATAGGCTCAACATCAAATTAGAGCAAGGAATTTGGTGCTAAACTGTTTCATCACTTTGGGTTTTAGCTGTACTCAGAACCTCAGCTTTCTGGGCTCAGAGATAAATGGCTTTAAATGTTTCATCCAAATTCCCTTCCAGGCCTACTAGGGCACATTTTGCTGGGGTCACCTCTCTTTTCAGCTATCTTAACAAGAAACTGGATAGTTCAGTTGGCCAGGTACAGTCTGCAGCAAATGACTAACATTATCATGTCAGAGCATCTTTTCTCTACTACTTTCATCAGCAAATGAGTAGGTTTTACTCCGAGTTGTAGAGAAGCAACCAAGGCCCAGTACAGTGCTACTCTTGGGGGTAGCCACAATATTTTTTTTTTTTTCCAAGCATTCTATCACTGCAGCAGGATCCTGCAGCAGTCAGGAGTGAAATTCCAGACCATTGATGCAGGACTCTTTCATGTAGCTATGAAGCAAGTGTTGATGCTTTTTTGAGCAGAGTATCAGAACTATGTCACTCCTGCCTCATCTCAATCTGCAGAAGCAGCAGAATTCAGCCAACATAAGGCAGAAACCTTGAACTCACAGGGTCCTGATGCTGACATATGTGCAAACAAAGCCCTTTGCAATAAGTCATAAACAGGAGAACAGGATGAACACACTCAAACTACTAGTAGGGTCCAGTGTAGTTTATAAGGCAGTTCTGTGGCTTGAGGAGCCAACTTTGAAGGGCTCTGACTCAAAGTTGGAACATAGGGCAGGAAAGAACCATTTGGAGGAGAGGCACCAATCCACTGGTAGTTCTGAGTAGCCAAAAAAGGGATATTTTGAATTATCAGTCCAGTTCAGAGGCCACCTAGTCTGCAAACACATACCCACTTTGCTCTTGTAGAGAGAGCAGGGAAGTCACAAAACTATTTAAATCTCACTTTGAAAGCCACACCAGCCCTGCTTCACGACATGTTGCATCTCATCTATGTAACGCACAGACACCAAGGTATAATCACATTGCTTCAAATACAAGGCTTAGAAAGGCCATCTTCTTTCGCTGAAGATTCCTCTAGAGGAAAGATGCATCCAGGAATAGCACTAGGATGGGCAGTTTTAGTTCTTGGATAGGGATGACACATTCTAGGACTAGAGCAGCAAGGTTCTGCTCCATTCCTAGGACTGCCAAAACTGCTGTTCCCTGTCTGACCATGACTGGGAGAGGCTGAGAACTGAGTCTGTAAGAAGTGCTCTGCACAAAGCACTTTGGTTTGGGGATGGATTGAGAGCTGCTGTGATGGAAACTGTTGTGTGTCTTCACACATACGATTGGTAATGTTTCAATTCATTTTCCAAATGGTCAAATGTGAATTGTGTCCAGGGCTCTACTGCCATCCACCCCAAGAAGTCATCAATATTTCCTTGTGCTGATGAAGGGCAATGAGCATCTTCATAATGCTTTTATTTTTTGCCCTCTGCCTTCACTTCTCTGGACCACTTGGATCTTGCAAAGTTTCCCCCTCTTCTCACAGAGCTCTGTAAGAACCCACTTGCATTGAATTTGGTACAAATTCCAGCAAATCTGGTGGAAAGCCTTCATCTGGCTCAGGTAGATTTTTAACATTCCCTTGGCCGTTAAATTGGTGAAAAGGATGGGGTGAGTAGAGTTCAACAATTTTGAAGGGGTGCCATCTCTTCTGCTCTGAGCCCCAAGACACAGCAGAGTCCCCCAGAAGGCCACTGAGGTTCCTGGGGCCTGGATGTGGTGTTTCTTCAGCACAGGAAGAGAAGGTTGGGTGGGAA
Source organism: Empidonax traillii (assembly GCF_003031625.1). Classification (NCBI taxonomy): domain Eukaryota; kingdom Metazoa; phylum Chordata; class Aves; order Passeriformes; family Tyrannidae; genus Empidonax; species Empidonax traillii. Next base: position 96,892 of record NW_020955941.1, read on the forward strand.
GTTGGAGATGAAGCCAGAATGAAGCATTTTGCAGAATGCTCTGCTGGCACTCCTCCTGAAACCCAGAATGCTATGGTCAACCCCATTTATTGGGCATGCAAGAACCACATCTTCTCTCTTTATCTGATGGAACTGATGCCACATCTCCAGTAGGGTACAGGATGTTACAGCCTTGCAGTTCTTTTCCACTTCCCCAGGGTTTGCTGCACTTCTGTGAAACAGTTGTAGAAACGCTTCTCTACACTTTCTCTCCTGAGAGATGGTGTTCTTGTGTGCTCACAGCAGCAAACAGTAAGAGAACTCTTTCCTCAAAAAAACCCCTCTAAAGTAAATCATGTCTGTAATTAAAGTGTCCAGAAAAACACTGTTCTTGATTTAATGAAATACCAATGCCTACATATTTGCCTGTGCACACAACCTCTGCAGATGCAAACTGTAGCTCTTCTCAGGTGATTGCACACTGCTTGCTGCTTGGCTTTTTCGATCTGGAACTCAGAACAAAGATCATAATTTCAAATGGGAGCAGGTGGCCCTTTTGCAGGGTAGAAAGCATCAGAGGGCTATTGCATATATCTGCCTAGAGTGCTTCCTGCTTTTATCCATATTGGATTTTTTTTTCCACGTTTTCTCACTTCTGTTATTAATCCTCAAACTAAAGCATCAGCGATAAAGATTGAATGATCAACATCCTCACACACTTTAGCTAGCACTTTCCTCCATCCAGGAGCTGAGTCCTTGCTGTACTCACCAAGGATGGGAGACACAGAGCTTCAGTTCCTCTCTCATGGGAAGAGCAAACCTGACTTTGATGCCTGGTGATTGCAGTCCTTTCTTTTCAGGACGGGAGACCTGTGGCCTGTTTCCACACCCTCATCTGTTCGTCAGTAAACATACTGACAAATGTGACCCAAGGCTTTCCTTTCTCTAGGCAGCACATGAATGATTCAGTTACGTGGTGATTCTGTTACTATTTGGAGCAACTGGTACTCAAGCATCCTGTGGAAAGAGCTCCTTTTGCCAAGAGAGGGAAAACGAGACTCCTTATGGCTAGGTTCACTTAGAAGTGGAAAACATGCATTCAGAGTCCTCCAGCAAAAAGAAAATTAAATCCCAGGACTGTCTTCTCTGGCTGAATGCTCTACCTGCTATGTACCGCAAGGAAGAAATGAGAGCAGGCAGAAGAATTTCTGGACCATACACATGATTGCCCAAACGCAGTATCTATTTTGTTATCATCCACTTATCAAATAAAGCTTTTCTGGTTTATAGAAAATAGCCAAAATAATCTCTGAACCAAAGGGAAAAACATCACTGCAGTTATAATGAAGTGTTACCAGCCTAGGTAGTGAAACTACCCAGGTGAAATTAATATCAAATTCCTGGGGGCTGCAATAGACGATACTAAAGCACAATCCTTATTGCCAGATAAATGAAGACAAAGGGCCAGCACTGGAAATAAAGTAATTTTTAATACTGAAAAAAAAAAAAAAATCTGGTGTGTTCACTACAGACATCAGCAGAGGCCTGATCCTGTCAGTTCTGTACTAATTCAGCTGCATCAAGGATCAGTCCTTGTGACCATTGTCTCTACTCTGTAAAGATGCAAACAGAAAGACTTCCAGACTTGTTAACATATGCAAAAGTAATTGCTTTAGAGACCCTAGATAACACAAACAAACATGCCAATTTAATGTCTGCTTTTCCTGTTTGTGAGTACCAAAAAAAAAAATTCTCAGGGTTTTACATTTAATCATGCTAGGTATGGAGAAGGTTTTTAATGAAGTTATACCAGGTAAAACTATGCTTCCTATATTTACAGATCTACAGTGCAAGTTCCCTAAATCAGCACACTGGCAACAAACAGACATACCAGCAGCACAGAGGCATCAAATTACCAATCTGCTTGTATGAATCTTCACCTTGGCTTTCTAATTTCAGTCAGGTGGTTGGGTGGGGCTGGGGGGTATATGATTATGTATATGATTGAACATATCAAGAAATTAATCTTGTCATTTCATGAATGCTCTTTGGTGAACTGTAATATAAATTCTTTACAACTAGAGAACAAAAAGATGCTTTTATCCCCACAGTATCTACCCTCTATTCTAGGGTGACAGGCTTCAGTGTATGAAGACCGAAGAACAATGCTTATTGTATACTGAATTCAAATTGCTTTCAAGTCTTGAAATAAAGCTTTGATGCACACACATGCTTAGTCATCTCCTCTCAAATTGTAACGTTATTTGCCTACCTGGAGCAGGTTGACCCTGGCCAGATTCCAGGGACCCACTAAAGCCGCTCTCTCACTCTTTCTCTGTAACTGGACAGAGGAGAGAGGAAAAAAAAAACAAACAGCTAAAGGATTCATGAATAGAGATAAGACCTGGGAGAGGTCACTTGCTGATTACCTTCACAGGCAAAACAGACTCAAAGTGGGGATAGTACTTAAGGATGAGAGTCAAAGAGTGAGAGATGAAACAGTCTTAAAAACATCTTCCCCCCACTCCTCCTTTCCTCCATGTTCTCCCTCCTCCCCCCCCCTAGCGGTGTAGGGGGACAGGAAATGGGGTTTGCAGTCAGTTGTTGTTGTGTGAGACGACCCCTCAGGCAGCAGTTCTTCCCAATCTGCTGTCCCGTGGGTTACTCCTCCATGGGGTGCAGTTGGGTCTCTGCACACCAAATGATGCTCCATGGGCTGCAAGAGGACAACCTGCTTCACCATGGTCTTCACCACAGGCTGCAGGGGGGCCATAGCTCTCAGTCCTTCCCCTGCTTCCGGTGGGTTCCCTCCCACCAGAGACAGTCCTTGATGGACCAACATGACTCCAACATGAGTCCACCACTCCGGCAGCAGTTATTCCCAATAAATCTCCAAATATTCTGCTGTCCTGTGGGTCACTCCTCCAAGAGATACTAGGATTACCTTTGAGAACCACTGAAAAAAATGAAATAAAAAGTCTGCCCCAACAGCTCTGGCAGTTTCTACAGCCAGAACATTGCTGGGCTAGGAAGCCAGACACAAGGCCGGCAAAGTTAACCTAAATCATTTTCATAACCTTTCACAATATTATTGCCCAGAAACTGTCCTGATAGTTCAGCAATGTGAGCAGATATTTGTAGAATAAAAAGAGAGCACAGTCCGATATATTTGTGTGATGAGGAACTTCAGTGCAGATGGACAGAGAAAAAGATGGAGAATCCAGGTGCTGCCACACAGAAATACTGGAAGCTCTTTCTACAGGATCTACGACATAACTTTGCAAGTACCCAAATCAAATAAAGGAGCCAAGAAATATTTCCAAGGGAATGGGAGGCAAGACAGAACAAGAAGCTCTTCCAGAGCATGATTTGGCACATCTCAGCTGGACTCATGTTCTGAATTACTTTTTGCAGCAGCCTCTCTCTGCCCTCTTTGGTTCCCCCCTCCCTATTGTCTGCAGAGGACAATGTCTGCCTCCCACCTGAGGTACACAAGTTTTGGGCTCAAAAGCCAGCTTTGCCCTTGCCTCACAATTCCAGTAACTTGCAAGGCTCCCTTGCATCAAACAATAGATATGACCGATGCGCTGAAAATATAATATAGTCTCCTTCCCCAAGTGAAACCAGCACATCTAAAATTAATTTGGATATTAAGAGTTTGCATCACTTTTCTTAAAAGAAAAAAATCATATCAGGCTTCAGTGGGTCTCTAAAGTACAGTCACCAATTTCCATGGGCATTGAAAGAGAACTAAAATATCCAGAAAAGAAGCATGGATTTACCTTTTTTTTATTTTTTTTTTAAACAAACATCTCATGAGGAGGAAGAAAAGATTTTTTAATTTTTTTTTATTTTACAGTATCTTGGTTCACAGGCAATGGGCAGTTCTTTTTCTGGGTTCCATAGGCATGCAGAATACCTGATAACAAAAACAGACCTAGAAACAAAGGCACTCTGTCACAAACCAGTCCCAGAGAAAGAAAGCATCTCTCTAGCGATATATTTCTCCCAGGAGTGAGGGAAATCATGTCCTCGCTTTATGGCAGCACAAGTGAGGAAGGAGTGCAAAATCCCATGTGGCATCCTAAGAAACGTGGTCCCTTCCCATGATGTTAGGAGTTACTTCAGATGTAGGCAACTCAACTTCATGCAAACAGTGGCTTGGCCTTCCAAAGAAATTCAGATATAAACAAACACTGGTCACAACCTCCACATCCTTTCCAGCTGTCTCCAAAGCTAAACTATAAAGGTGTTCATCCGAGATCCTGAGTTCAAGATCCAGTCTTGGGCTACTCTTGAAAGAGAAGGATTATTGTTGGGGCTGCATCATCCTCAGTATTTCCTCAGGCTCAAAACTCCTGGTAGCTTTCTCCTTCCATTTCATTAACCCTACCACACTTGGTGGAGTCTGTCCCTTAACTTCACTGGTCTTGATTGCTTTCCTGGGCTGTAATCCATATTTCAGGTTTGCCTTTTCCTCCTTTCAGTTGAGAACAGAATGTTTTCTCTGCCTACCTCAAGCTCCAGAACCAGATCCCCTAAAACACACACAATCCCATTTCATTTACAAATGGTATTTTATACATACTGTCAGGGAAAAATTAGTTTGCAAACACCTTATGTGCTAAAGCTCATGGTCACACAGCCTAGCATTGAGTGGGGTTAGTGCAAAGGGCTATCAGCCATAGCTGGGGACAGTGGAAAAGTGCCATGGTTTGGGAATAAACACACAAGACCTGTGGGGTTCAATGCACAGGTAGCAGATCCTGGGCAGATCTGCCTTTATTCAAAATGGGGGGTATTTATAGGGCAGGTTGAAGAGGGTTCTGGAAAAAGATAAATCTTTCATACCAGTGACTCATACCCACCTGGATTAGCAGCACTGGGCAATTTACTGAGTTGTCCTGTATCACCTCCATGAAGAAAAGTCTCAGTTTTAACACTGGTCTATTATAAAATGCCAATATTCGAAAACATATCTAAGAGAGCAGTTTCATGCCTATTTCTTCTTTTGTAATATCTGTTTGGTTGGTTGGTTTTTTTTAAACCATCCTCTACTGACATTTTCCTGTTTAATAGAAGTAGATTGTGAAGAAGGACAGACATTTCCAGTGCAGATCAGTAGAGCACAGAGAAGCTCCAGAACACTCACAACACCCCAGTGGGCAGCTGGTCTGAGCAACCCTGCAATCTCTCAGCTGTCCACCACATACTGCAACTGCCACTGCGGCCACTCCCTCTCAAGGCAAGCAGACACACTGGGAGCACTCCCCTGGGATGAGACGCTGTGCACAAACCTCCTCTGACAAAATGTCATCAAATGAGTTTTGGGCTGGCTGCAGTTAGCACTACTGTAAGAAAAAGATAACATCACAAAACAAGGTATTTATCACATTTCAGTGCTAAACAGTGCAAGGTCAGGCTGGAGAGACAGCTGTGGTTCCTGAGTCACCAAGATAAGTCAACCAAATAAGCCTTACAGGCTGTGTCCGGCCTCATTTTTCAACACTCAGCCTTTCCCAGGTTCAGGGTCAGCCTAAACTTTAGGCCCATAATTTCAGAGAATGACTGTGCTATACTTCAACAGTGGTGTCCTGGGTATTGTGAACTAAAAGAAACAAAGAAACAACAAAAAAAACACACCCACATTTCTATAAATCTACAATATACAAAATTAAAAAATCCAAGGACTATTTTTCATAGATACAATGGTATTGTGTCAGAAAGAAGCAACTACAACACTAATGTGAATGACAACTTGCAGAGGAGCCTTCTGCCATGTGTCTAATGGATGCAGCATTTTGTATTTTTCTGACGTGAAATACCCATCCAGCACGCACAAAAAACAAAGTCCATGACAAATGCATTTAACGCTCCTGTCTTCTCCAGATACAAGCATTACACTGAACATTCATACAACTCTGTTTGCTCAGGGTGAAAGCAGTAAGCTTTACTCCAAATAGTAATACATGCTCAAAAATCTCATCTCATAAAAAAAAAAACTCATCACATTGATAGAAAACAAGATGTTTTAGGTGACCCAAAAGTAGTTTAAGAAACTTAAGAAATTAAAAAGCCTGTTTGAATAATAAATTGCCAAACTACGAACTACAAAGCAGGTATTTGTTGTTTCTCAACTCTTTGTTATCCAAACATACACTCAGGAAATTATCCAGGGGGCTCGAGACACCACTTTTCAGCAAGAAGTTGTCATGAACATGAACTGAATCAATACAGGTGCATTGCATGAAAATTAAGGAAGACCCTGGATGACAGTGCTCCTCGCTGCAGAGCTCAGCTGACTCAGCAAATATATCAAGTGCAAATACAGCTCTAAGCACTGTGAACAGCACTCTGATGAACAGCCATTGCCAGATACAGTTAGCAAGAGTCTGCAGGCAGAAATAATGACTATCCTAAAAATATGTTTATATTTGAAACAGAAGATGGTGGTGGACACACTCAACCTATCAATAAAGTCAGCAAAAGTAAATTATTTATATAAAACCATATTGGTGACTGGATGGTTAAAAACATTCTCAGCTGCAGTCTCTGGGCTCCTAGTCCGTTGGATGACAGAGGAAGACAGGATGTCATTTTGGCACTCATAACATCTGGACACGGAACAGGAAACCCTTTCAAGTCAGTTTGTGGAAAAGCCTGAGCATTACTCCCTTCAGGGATTAACATCCATATGTTCCTACATACAGACAAACAAGGCCAGATAAATTTCAAACTAAGGTCTCCGTGCACAGCTGGAGATCCCAGACAGAGCTGCACTCGTGTTTCTCATGGCACAGCTCCTGAACAACAGCAAATCCATGTGGCACGCTAAAGAAAACTGGGATTTCTGAAACACAGAAGGCAACAGCTGTCAGAGCTATGCACTGAGATTTACTACTGCAAAGCCCCTTTCCCTCTCTGTTAAGATACTAAGCATGCTGCTATTTCAAGTAAGTATCAAAAAGATAATACACACAGGAACAATTGTATTATTCCTTTCACGTTTATTATGCATTTCTAATAAAAGGAAGATCTATTTGCTACTTAGCTGAGCAAATTCACTGTTATCTTTTTCCTGGGCACTCAAATATATTCAGTGATACAATCTGGTGAAGGAATGTTCCCAAAGTGTGTACGATTTCCAAGAGTAGCAAGGGAGAGAAGAAAAGGAAACAGAGATATTGGGGTGAAGAACAGCACAGCAGAGAACCCCAATTAAGTTGTCCTTGAAGAGAGAAGGACCAATCGGTGATTCTGCCTATGGACTACACCACAGCGCACAGGTGTTGCGGCAACAGCTGGTAAGGACCTGCTACAACAGATACCTCTCTCCTTGAGAAGCAACTGTCCCCCCGCCCCTTCTTCCCACCCGGTTTGTGCTTTTCCAACATGCGAAGAGCTCCCCCAGGCTGCTGCGGGCTCCGGCCAAGCGGCCTCCGGGATGCAGGAGGTACCAGTGCTTCCCCACCCTGCCCTGGATGCGATCGGTCCCCATCATGCCCGCCTCAGGATACCTTCAGTAGGCAAAACTACTGCAGTAGTTTCGGAACACCTGGCAGTACGCGGGGGGAAAGAGGGAAAGAAAACGCCATCAGCCCTTTAATGCTCGTTGTTTGCTACGTGCATACAACCAGCTGATAAGTTTAATTCCACTTATCTATGTCAGGTTTCTTTAAATTTGCCAGGCGTCTCCTCCTCCTCCCAGCCTCATCGTTTTCTCTCTCTTTCTCCTTCTTGGGTGTTTGCCACGTTCCAATTTCCTGTCACTCTACCTTACCTCTTCAGCTCTCCCCAACCCCATCCCCTTCTCCCTGTTGGATGTCATGTTTTTCAAGAGAAATAATGAGTCATTCAGACAAAATCTATACATCTGCTAGACTAAACAAATACTAGGCCACCTTTGTGTAAAGAGGATGTCAACATATACTGAATTTTCTGCCTCTTTAATATGGTATCCTAGGCAACCTGGATTTTCGTGTTAGAGATACGACTATCTGAGCTTTTCTTCTTTTAATATAAAGATTAACCTTTGTACATCATCTGTGCATCATCTGAGAATTTCAGAAAGCTCATAACCTGATTACAACTAAATTCCATGTATTATTCATTTGTCTGCAAGAAAGATCAGATTTAATTACATTTGAGGGACATCTTATGTAGAATTAAATGTTGCAATCCTCACTTGCCTACCCAGCAGTATTAAACACAACCTACACTGGGCTTTAAATGTACATACATATGCGTGGCATTAGTTCAGAAGATGCATGAAGGGAAATTAAAAATATACCAATACCTCCATATATCTAAACAATAGACCTGTCTACTCAAGTTGTTTGTATATTCAGTCCAACTTTATCTCCATGATTACAAAATGAAAACAACAATAAATTAATACTAAGTTATCCAGAATGTGGCCGAGAGTCATATAAAGCATTTATGTACTTTTAAGATCAATTTCTTAAACAGCCATAGGCTGACATCAGCCACTTAAAAATCTGTATAAATCACAAAGTAACAGTCTCTTATCATATTTGGCATGCCTCAGATCAGCTTCAAAAGAGAGACTTTGATTGTAATCAATATTATAATCCACATAAGCACTTTACAGAACACTTTTATGCTGAAACACTGATGAAAAGCATCTTACAAGAGCTGTAATAATAATAATAATAATAATAATACAAATGTTTCCACCATTTCAAGAAACCCATTGCCAAAACCTAAGACACACTTCAGTTTTTCATCCCATCAAAAGTATTTATTTTAAGGACATTCACACCACTGCATTGATCTAATTTCATACACATGTATAACCTAGAAGATTTCTGTGTATCCATTCCCCAGTAAAACTAGAGGTGCATCACAGTTCAGTGATCCAACAATTTCTCTGTATTGAGGACTTGGATTTAATTTTTGGGTTTATTTTGTTTGGAACTGCTAATGTAAATCAAAGTAACTTACTGACAGTGAGTGCTCTGGTTTGCAGGCCCTGATGTCCCTTCTGACAGCCAAATGACTGATAGCTACAGTCACCTTATTTCTTGCCCCCACAGCCAGCTATGCATGCGACCTGGCAGGGGAAGAATTTGCACTGCCTTTCTCTACCTAAAAATAAAAGTTGATGACACTGATTTTTTTCATATAGTATTACAAGACCTACTGAGAAAAGCCCTATCTAAAAGGCTGCTATTCTTCTCAATTGCTTAGTGGAATTCCAAAGACAAAAAGAGAGGTTGCTTTTTATTTGTATTTCCTGGTGGTTTGATGTTGTTAGGGTTTTCCTAGGGGGTTTGTTTTGGTTTGTTTTTTTAAATGGAATTATGTGTATCTTGTGTATATGTAACTGTCTCTAGATGTTTGCCTTTTGAAAAGAACACAGAAGGAATTTGGAGAGCAAGCTAAGCACACAATTCCTCCAAACATCGCCACAGCCTGCAGCTGTCTTATTCCAACCTTACAACCGGACTTTCAAAAATTCATTTGACTAAGAAACAACACTATAGTGCTTATATTGTTTGCTTTACCATCAACCTTCCAAATATTTCTTAGTCCTTCCTTCCCTCTAAGCACTAATCAAAAATTCCATTGAAGCCATTGTTTTAGAGAGCTTTGTGGGCAAACTCTGGGGCCCTTGCTCAAGCTTGATGGAGCACAGGCTGGAAATACCACTGTACCACCCTGGGCCGTAGCATACCTGCACCCTCACTGCCAGGATACACCTCACACAGGGGGCTGGGGGTTACACATGGACTGTATAGTAACCATGTACATAGAGGTGGATTTTCACCAGGAGAACAAAAACTGAGTGTCAGTTTTACTTCTCTTCTTGTGCAGTCTCAGTTTTTATCTCTATATGTCCACCTGAAACAAGATATTGAATCAGTGAATCAACCTTATTGAATTAAGGTTGAAAAAGACCTCTAAGATCATCAAGTCCAACCTTCAGGCTAGAACCACCACCATACCATGTCCTCAAGTGCCATATCCACACATTTTTTGAACACTTCTAGGGGTGGTAACTCCATCACTTGCCTCAGTAGCCTGTTCCAATGCTTAACAACCCTTTCCATGAAGAAATTTTTCATAATAGCTAATGTAAACCTCTCTGGTGCAACAGCTTGAGGCCATTTATTCACATCCTATCACATTACCTGAGAGAAGAGACTAACCTGGCTACAACCTCCTTTCAGGTAATTTTAAAGAGCAATAAGGTCTCCCTTGAGTCTCCTTTTCTCCAGATAAACAACCCCAGCCCCTCAGCAGCTCCTCATACGACTTGTTTTCCAGACTTTCACCAGCTTCATTGTCCTTTTCTGGACTCACTCCAGCACCTGGATGTCTTTCTTGCAGTGAAGGAAACAAAACTGTAGCCTTGTGTGGGGTGTCATGTCATGTTTGTCACTTTTGCAGGTTTGCTTATAGCTGTCTCTATCCAACACAGAGCAGAGGCTGCTGTATCAGGTCTCTAGAAAAATTCACGTGAGCCTGTATAAGTCAGAGATCCCAGAGTAGAACAGTTTTAACTTAATCAGATAACCCATAAGATTTACTACATTTTTGTATTGGGTCTGGCTGAGCTGGCGTTCATTTCCCCACATCAGCCCTCACAGTGCTGTGCTTTGCATTGGGAGCTAGAAGAGTGTTGTTAACATACTGGTGTTTTGGAGCATGACACCAACACTATAACATTCCTTCCTTAGTTGAGGGCAAGATCCTGGGAGGGAGGGGACCCAAGCAGGCCAGCTGACCCAAACTGACCAAAGGAATATTCCATACCATATGATGTCAGCTCAGATATAAAAGCTACAGCACAGAGCAGGAGAGCAGGCATTCATTGCCTAATGCTGCCTGCTGAGAAACCATCCTGTGTTCCAAAGCCCTGCTTCTCAGAAATGGCCAGCCATCGTTGCTCATGGGAAGCAGAGAATAAACTCCACTACCTTTCGCTGCTGCATGCGCAAGCTTTGTTTTACTTTTTGCTTTAAATAAACTGCCTTATCCCAATCCACAAGTTGGTTTTTTTCCCACCTTATTCTCAACCCTGTCCTACTGGGAAGGTGAGTGATAGAGTGGCTGGGTGGGCACCTGGTATCCCGCCAAGGTCAACCCACCACAATTTTCTAACCAGCTGTAACACACATGTTGCTCTTCTTCATGCTACAACACTGAGCTGTCAAAACCACCCTCCTCTTCTAAAGCAATCGCACACACAAAGCCATAGACAAAGAAATTGTATAGTCACATTTAAAGCACAAGCACTTTCAAGGTGCTCTCTCTCCAAGACTCGGTAGTCTTGCAAAAGCATTAGCGAGCTGACATTAACCTTGAACCCAGCAAACCTTCCAAGCTCACAGACATAAGTAGACACCCAGCATCTGCTGCAAGTTTCACACCCCTGAAGCAAGTTCATACATCAGGAACCCTGTTACCAACGCAACTCCTACCTGCCTCCAATTACTCAAACACCACACACAGAAGGCCAGTACAGTTTTAGTGCCAAGTGAGACAGATGCACCCCCCCTCAGTCAAGCTTTACCATTAAAAGTTTTCCTCCAGCTCCTTCCTCCCAGGGGCCTGCAGGACACAGCATGCTTTGCAGCAGGTACTCATTGAAAAAAAAAAACCCTTACCTTTTGATGCAAAGATTTTTGGGGCACCTCCTGAGCTTCACCCCCGGAAAGCCAAACCACAGAGGCACTCTAGTCATGGGGGAGTTCAGGCCGAGGGAATTTGTCATACCTTCTAGCAGGAACAACCCCAGCAACCACCAGCCTCACTGCTTACAGGTGCATGGAAATAAGGACTGCCACAGCCCTATGTGCTTATATAATTTAAGGACTGCCACAGCCCTGTGTGCTTATATAATTTAATGTCTGTTTCAGAGATGAATTATATAAGAGATGTAAGAGTCCTAATTTTCTATAACAGATGTCAGCAGTGAAATGCCATCATTATCTTCACAGGGGATATTGTTTGCTTTACAAGGTGCAGCAATCACCTTCTTACCAAAAAAGGCTAAAAACTAGCTACTAGACTTCAGAAGCCAGGGGCCTTCCCAGGTGCTGCTGCTCTGGGGTAGAGGTACTGCCTACATATTTTGGAGGAGCAACACTTATGAGATCTCTCAGTTGGCTTCTTCCAACAAGGTTGACTCATTAAAATAGAGACATTTCTTGGCACCTTGCAGGGACAGTTTTCTTCTGTTAGCAGCTGCTGTGCTCCTTCAAACCCTCCTCTTCATGTCTGCTTGAACATGGAGTTGCAGATGTCCTTGCCTCCATCACTGCACTCATTACTCCTAGGCCAACCTGAGAAGCAGCAAATTTCTGACCTTCATCACAGAGTAAAGCCTGTGCTGCGCAGAGGCATATTGTCCTCTCTTCCCATTAATGCAGAGCAATGCATACTACAACAGAGGCACGCCATTGCTCCCTGCAGCACGTCTTTGGCCATGGGTGCAGGGTCGCAGATTTTCCCTCAGAGCATCACCTTGTTCCCAAGCATGTTGCAGCATAGTACCTGTGAGATCCTGGATCCGAATCTCACTGAGTTTTTGATATGGGTCAGAACCAACTCACCGTGAGTGTGCAGGGGGAAGGGGAAGGGCTAGGCCTAGACCTGCAGGTACGTAATAAGGCTGCCTTGTCACATAAGGTCTGGTGAGAGCCCACGGCAGAGCCGCAAGGCTGCAGCCAACACGGCTGAGCTCATGCAGAGCACATGGCAGAGCTGAAGGCCCTGCAGCCAGGCTGTCACCTGGCTCACACCATGCTCCTGGAGCCTTGTGACTGGCTACAGCACAGCTCACTCTGGCCTGGAAGGCACTGACCAGATATCCTGCCTGGGAGGGGAATTTAAACTCTGTAAGAACATGAGATTCCATGTGAGCTCTCTGTCTTCTTTCCTGCAGCCTGAACCATGTGAACCATTAGATCTTGTTGGTAACCATTTTTCCTTTCCTCTCTCTCTCCTTCTCTCTCCTCTCTTTCTTTACTCTTTCAATCTGTTTTCTTCTTTTACTCTTTTCCTTCTCTTGTGGGTAACTTAAAACCAATGAATTGTGTTTTACTAAAGCTGCTATATTGATTCTTTGGAATGGGTCTTTGTGCTGAATATTTTAGTGAAATAATTTTTTCTTGGTTGTATTTTACTCCTGTAAAACCTTTTGTCAAAATACCTTATTTTCCCTCACTAAGTTAAAAGAATTTCTCTTAAAAAAGAGTGTGTGACTCTTTCTCTGGACACTAATTCAAGGTTATAATGAACCAGTGAGCCACTGTGCAAAGGATGCCCTGGTTTTGCATGTCTTTACTCACCAAGAATAACCTTAGTGTCTGCTTAGTTAAGATATACTGTCCTGGTTTAAAAGTATGGGAATGTTACTCTGTGGGTGTTTGACACCTTGGAAATTCAGTTTATTGATGTCATCTGAAAATGGACGAAAGAATACAAAACAGGAGGTTCCAGCTCTCATAATTTATTCAAGATCGGCCAGACATGAGGCCAGAACTAGTAAAGACTCATCACCATGGCTAGGCTTCGCAAAAAAAGATTTGAGAAGGGCTCTACCCGCGCTTGCTGCAAGCACACTGATGGCTAAAAAGGCCAGTGCAAGATAGACAATTCCGGTTGCAAAAGGCAAAGCAAAAAGTCTCCTTAGGCGGAATCAGCAAGACACGGTTCTTTCTGCGTTGTCTTTTCTCCTCAAGAATGATTCTACGTGTGTTCTCAAAAGAAGCAGCAGTGTTATAAATAGCGTGTCTCCATGTCTCCTAATCGGAGGCCAGAGTAGACCAGTGATGATGATCAATATGGCCACGGCTGAGATATTGTTTCAGGGAGTCCTTGTATCTCCTCTTTGGGGCTCCTGGAAATGAACATCACTGAGAGCAGTGATGTCAGTGTTGAGTCATGATAGTTCGTGGGCAATTAGAGCAGAGCGACGCTCAGGACATCCACTATCCACAGTATCAAGCGTGGTTCTGATGTTCCAGCATGCGAGTGTCAATTTGGACACACCTTTGAAGGCAAGTGTGTGCCTTTGTCTCTAACTTTTTTTGACTGCAACAGAAGATGCCCATTGGCTGTGGTTAACCAACTGGGTGAAGGGTGGAGATGAGCTTTGGTTAGGCCACCTTTTCTAGGCCCCTCTCCATGTGGAGCAAGCAGTGCTCTCCTTGAAAAAGGCTGCTTGGTCATTCAGGATGCTGCTGAGTGAGTCTGTCATCTCCAGAGTCAGACTCAGGCGACCAATGTCCTGAACCGCCTGCATGCAGGGTTGGGTCTGTAGCTTCCAGTGCACCTTATCACCTGCCATTTCATCCCTCGCCTGTCGCTACAGGACTTTACAAATGTGGGTATAACTTTCGAGCCTGCACAGTGGATTTTTTAGGTGAGGCTCAGCTTGTGCAGAACTGGTCCCACCCTTTACTCCTGAGGTTCATCTGTCAGGGCCTAGCAAGCTTGGACGGTGACAGTGAGGTCCTCAGGACGTAGGTTTAATTAGAGTATCCTTCTCTTGGATGTATCCTTCTCTTGCTTAGCCTTACAGGGCTAAGCAAGCTCCATCTACCTGGGTTTGAAATTGGAGTTGTCCTTCTCCTAGGATGACCACCGGAAGGCTAGTGAGCTCATCCTGCCATGGGCACATTTTATCTGACCCTTCAGTTTTGACCTGTCTGGCATGGGAGACCCTACCAGAAGCATATACCAGCGCCAGCAGAGTTCACAACCTCGTAAGGGCATACAGGCTTCTCCCCCACTAAATGATTTGGACAAGCCTTTCTCTCCCTACTTTTCCCTCCCAGCCTCTTACACTCTAACCCAGGGACACTTCCTTGCCCTAAACACCCTTCCAAGATGCTATAATTCCTGCGCAGAAGCCACAGGCGTGTCAAGCCCAACACATCCCACCCTCATTGCAACAATACCGGAACAGAAGGGATCCTGACATACCCCCGGGCAGGGTGGGCACACAGATCAGGGTTCCCTGCATCCACGTGAGGCTCATGCACCTCCCATGGCCCCAGCCCAGCCTAAACCCGCTCCAACCCCCAGAAAAACCCACCACCCACCCTAATCTTACTCTCCCCAAAAACTGCATCTTCCTTTTCTGAAAACACGAAAGGTCAAGAAAGATGCAGAAAAATATTAACCTGGCATTTAAAAAGAAAAAATAGCAGGAACTTCAGATTTTGTGGATAAGAAGAGGTAGGAAGAGTGAAAGTGATGGACAGCCATTCTCCTCAGCCTTTTGCCCTCCCCTCTGAGAAGGTGGTAATTTTTTCTGCAATTCTGCTATTCTGTCTATTCCTGGAAGAAGCAAAGCTGAGCTTCTCATTATTTCTAGAATTAATAGAGTTCATTAAAGTTACCTGGAGTTAATGCTGCTGATTTTTGATCCCCTCTGTTCTATTTCATAACCATTGTGGTATGAAAGTCATTTGAGCTCTGAGTTCACATCTGTTGTATTTCCCCTGTAGACAGGTAGGGGCCCTGTTATGGAGAAACCTGGAATAAACTCTGAGTTCCTGAGCGGCAAAATTCCCTGGATTTTAACAGCATTGATCTTTCACTCATACTCTTCAGAAGGCAGTTTTCTGTATGGCAAACTCACTGCAGAATTCAGAGGTTTATGCTCTGAACAGCAGAACTGGACATGTTCCTTGCTTCAGTCCCTACATATTTCTTCCCTGAAATAGAATCATAGGACCATAGAATCAGATGGGTTGGAAAGGACCTCTGAGATTATCAACTCCAACCCTTGATCCACTACCACCACAGTTACTAGACCATGGCACCAAGTGCCACATCCAGTCTCATCTTAAAAACCTCCAAGGACGGAGAATCCACCACTTCCCTGGGCAGCCCATTCCAATGTCTGATTACCCTCTCTGTAAAGAACTTCTTCCTAATATGCAACCTAAACCTCCCCTGGCAGAGGTTGCGACCATGCCGTCTTGTGTTACTGATAGCTGCCTGGGAGAAGAGACCAACCCCCATCTGGCTACAACCTCCTTTCAGGGAGTTGTAGAGAGTGATGAGGTCTCCCCTGAGCCTTCCCTTCTCCAGGCTAAACACCCCCAGCTCCCTCAGCTTATCCTCATAGAACTTGTGTTTGAGTCCCTTCATCAGCCCAGCCTGGTTGCTCTTCTCTGGACCTGCTCCAGCACCTCAATATCCTTCCTGAACTGAGGGGCCCAGAACTGGACACAATACTCCAGGTGTGGCCTCACCAGCACTGAAATCTCACTTTGTTTTGCCTCATGCACCTTGAACTCCATAAGTAAGGGCCCTGACACCCTTTGAAGCTTATTTTATTGTCACATGTCAGCAGTGAACATAGTGTTAAGCCCCCTGGTCTGTGCTTTTATTTCTGACTTGTAGGCACATGGCTGTATGACATCGTCCTTTCCTCTGCCCACCGAAACCTTTCTTGTGACCCTACCAGCTCTTCGGAGGAGATAATTAGGAGCACCGCTGTCTGAATGTGCCCCAGCACAGTTTGATGCCACAGTGTCAGTGACCGTCTGCCTCCATGACCACAGTCATTCAGGATAAGGATCTTCTCTGAGTACAAGGGCCAAATCCTACAGTCCTCATTTGAGCTCAGCATGCAGGGCTGGCAGTTATTAAAGAGAGCAGGTTACCATCAGTGGGCTTTCTTCTTTCTCTTTTTGGCCCACCTGTGGGTACTGAAAAGACTACTGGTGATGTTAGCAGAGCTGAACCAAACCCCAGTACCAGGAGGGATTACACATAGATGAGTTCCTGCCTTTCAATAACATCCCAAACATATGGGCTCAGATAGATTTTGTAGTATGCAATTTTAATAGCTATCAAGCCATATAATTTTTATTACTGAGACAGTAATATCACTTTTATTGGTTTTAAATGCTCTGCTAGCAAGCAGAAGACTTTCCCTTCCGCAGAGCATCTCTTGCTCAAAAAATCTGATGCCTGCTGATAGGTAAATGGCAGCTGCCAGGTTTTGGAGTGATCACAATGAAGACTTTGGAGACAGCAAACAAGAAAGAAGTGAAGATTGTGCTTCAATTCAGAAACCTGGCCCAGCCCCAAATTAGCTCTGCCCTTCTCCCCTTCTGCCCCCAGCTGACACAAATCACCTTTTGCAGGAAGATAGCTGAAAACTGGAAAAAACCCTCAGGATGCTAGTGAGGATTAATAGGAGGCTCAGGTGGAGAGGTGGAGTTCCTAAAGGGGTATTAGTAGAAGCAGATTTTGCTTTTCACTGGTTCCATAAGCTTGTTCATGTTGCTTAGTTTCTGCAGTGCTGCTGCCTGGATGCATTTTGTTGCTTTTCAAATAACCAGGAAAGAAACCTCAGAATGATACACAGGCAGCTGCGAGGACAGAACTGAGTTCCAAAGCAAATAGAGTGGAAAAAGAAACCTGCTTTCTGCTGAGAAACTACAGAGGATTTAGACAGAGAGTATGCAGGGTCTATCTACCCCTTCCCAGTATCTTCAATATTTTAACCATCCTACTCACTCCCTCCCTTCAGCCCCAAGTGGTTTTAATGCATCTGTGTGGTGCAACTCTTTTAAAATTTTCATAAGAAGACAAAACTAAAGTCCATCATTATTTATATGGGTAACCAGTAGTGTTGAAATCTTTGGACCCACATCACAGACCTTTATCTGCCCTCTCTTTCCTTCCAAGTTATGTCAGCAGCTTTTCCTTGCTTGGAGAGTTTCATTGAAACCACAGGGTAGACTCTCTGTTTTCAGTTTGGATGTCAAGGTGCTAGAGTCATCATAATGATGGAAAGGTCCAGCTCTCTCCCAACCAGAACATGCTCAGCATTCAGCTCCTGAAAGATAAACAACCTTATAAACAACCCCAAGACTGGGGATGAAGACACAGCCCCAAGAAGTAGGGTGGAACAATGCAGTTTTCCCCTATGTTAAGGTATATTTTTCCCTATGTTAAGGTACATTTAAATACCATGAGGGAGCTGTTGCTGAAAGTGAGTAGTTGGTGTGTTGCATGTCTCCAAACGTTTGTACAAACACACTATCTGGGATGAGGATACAGAGGAAAAGATATCAATAACAACAAGGGCAACTAATGTCTTCCCCGACATTGTTAAATGTGTAAAAAAGAGGTTTGGGGGGATTTCCTTCAATACAGTCTTACAAAGTGAAGTTCAGTTTTTTTAGCTTGTTGAAAAGGTTGAGAGGTTACTCAATCATTGTATATAGGTAAATACATATGGAAGAAGTATCTAATAGCAAGGGACTTCCTAACCTCACAAAGAGACAGTAAAGCTGCATGGCTGGAATCTGAACAAAGATGCACCAATTCAACTTTGAAACAAAACTGCTCCCGTCATCAGCAATGTAACAACCATTAGGGACTGGAAAAGAGTATAAGAGTCATTCACTGGCGATATAAGGACAAGATCATCCTAATCTTCAATTATAGTGTCCTCATCAATCATAGAGACAGTGAGATTGAGTGCATCCTCAGCAAGTTTTCAGATGACACCAGGCTGAACAGTGCAGTTGACACTACAGAAGGAAGAAATGACATCCGGAGGGACCTGGACAAATTTAAGAAGTGAGCCCACAAGAACCTAATGAAGTCCAACAAGTCCAAGTGCAAGGGGTTGCACCTGGATCGGGGCAATCTCAGACATGAGTACAGTCTGGGAGAAGACCTCATTGAAAGCAGCTTTGCAGAAAATGACTTGGGGGTTCTTATTGATGAGAAGCTGGAAATGAGCCAACAGTGTGCGCTCATGGCCCAGAAAGCCAAATGTAACCTGGGCTTCATCAAATGAAGTGTGGCCAGCAGGTGGATGAAGGTGATATATATATTATAATATTACCATTAAAAAGACTACTACAACTTCACATTTTGAAACATCGGACAACCTTCAGGGTTTAGAAACAACAAATTGCACACACCCCAATTCTCTACTGATCAGGTATGTTACATTTCTTGGTTTTCTATTGTCTTGCCTTAAGGAAAAAGGGATTGGACAGATCATCAATAAACAAGATAAAACACACGGAAAGACTGATCAGAACTGAAAATGAAGAATGCTCTTAGATGCGTGACTGGTGCACATCCCTTACATGTGCAGGCAAAACCCATACCACCTTTTGGTAGATAGGAAGGAACATCAAAAAAAAAAAATTGGTCAAACAATGCAGCATGCAGATAAATCAATCCATGAAGTAACTAATTAATTAACTAACTAATAAATTACTAGCGATATTCCACCTGACTTTATGCATCTAGTAGTCAGGCATCCCTTCAACTGGTATCTCTTCAGGTATCTCTTTTCAACTCCCTCAACCAGGGAGTATTTCAGACTATCCTAATCTGAGACATCTCTTGGTTTGCCACCTGCTGGGGCAGATGTAGACAAGTTGTTTGAAAAGCGAATACAGCTTCCAACATCAGGTCAGTTTGCCAGGTTTCAGAGCTGTTTCCAGCTCTGAAATGTGAGTAGTGTAAAGTGAAAAATCTGCATTAAGGTAAAAATACAGTCAATCTGATAAGAGCTTTCCAACATGTTTGGTTTTTTTCTCCGACATCGCTTATTAATCAAGAAAAGCGATTGCTAGCAGACCAAAAATTAATTTATGCCAATGAACACAAAATTACTATTATTTACTAATCACGAAAATCTGCAGTTTGGTACCACTTAGTACATAAGCAAATATTTAAACATAAAAAATTCCCAGGTGACCGGGATTTTATGCAGAAATTTCAAGAGAGAAAAAGATCGTATCGTGTCTGTAATGCATCATTTGTTTGTAAAGGAAACAGAAACTTTGAACTGCCTTCTGCGGCAAACAGGAATAGAAAACTGTAAAGCTGTGAAATCAGCATAGCATAGGCCTGGCAAAAGGCATGGTTTGTTATTGTTTTGTGGCAGCCTTTGAATAAAACAAACCCATCTTTAAAATGTCGTATAATACAGCTATTATGCAACTCCTACTGTTTCATTAGTCTCAGATATCTCCCAGATCCTGGCTCCTAACACTGTCAGATAATTTCATATTCCATGTTTCAGATTAACTCTTTTCTCTTGAAGAACAGGAAGATGCAGATTTGGTCTCTAGTCCTGCTTTGTGCAGCACGTGTGTGGCTGAATAACAAGGCGTTGTCTGCAAGCGTCAGGCCCTATAATCATGTTCTGGTTACTGCGCTTCTGAAATTCCTGGTCTACCATCTCTTGCCCGCTGTGCAGAGAGGCACAGACCACATCTATCATGGTGGGTATTGGAAATAATTTTTGATATGAGGAGAGGAATGTTTTTAGAGAAGTTCCCTTTTGTAACTGCTATTTGCAGTATACTGCACCCACATAAACATAACAAAAATATCACTCAGGATGAAAGAGACATTGGAAACTAAGATTTAAGGTGAGTTAGAAGGCCTAATTCCTTTTCTCCACAGATGCAACTCACAGAGGCTTCACTAAGAACTGTAACTGTGTCTTTGAGGAGCAAACTATATTCTTTAATAAATCATTACTGGAAATCAAAGTCGTAAATTTTCTGAAGACATTAAGATATAACAGAGACAAAACCTCCTCACTTCAAGTCATGCTGATTAGTTCATAATATTCAAATACAATGATTTGTTCTTTGCTAAGTATAAAAATGTAGACAAAAAGCAACAGTGAAGTGAAACAAGCAATAGCAAACACATACTTTGAGAGGGATATAAAAAATTTGCTCAGCTTTTAATCTAATCACAATTCAGAACACATATTGTCATTGCTATGAAGTTAAAGGAAGAAATGTGTCCAGAATATTTTGATTCACTTCCAAGGGTTGAGGTTTTTTCACTGATATAAATATATATAATACTTTATGTATGGGTTGTCCATTATACAGGTGCCTCACATTTTTAAAAAGGTATTTAAATATCTTTTTTTTCCCCTAGAATATATAACTACAAGTCTGAAGTAACTGTAGCACTTAAATTCTATTGTATAACCACACATTATGTTATGTCACACAAGTTCATATTAGAAGGAAAAAAAACTACTTTCAGAAATAGAAAACATTTTCAGGCTTGGAGAACCCAGAGCAAGCTTTTTAAACACATACATGGTACAACTTGCAATGAACTTCCAGACATGGTATAAAACTGCAAGATGAGAAGACAGATTACTACAAACAGTTACTGCCTGTAGCTCTTCCCTGGTGTCTGCTAATTGCCTTAGTGACATCTGCAGCACCAGCATTAGGTACTGGCAGCGTCATCACCTCTGGCACCAGCATTACACACTTTCCTCTCCTCTGTATTATCAGGGCTGGCTGGAACTGCTCCCTCCTCAATCCCCTGAAAACCCAGTGCTTGAGGATCAGCACCCACGCTTGGTCAATAACAGCAGGGAAGGCAGTCCTGGAGCCAAGCTGGGAATGGCAGCTCCTAGGGAAAGTGATCACCTCAAAGGTGCTCACTCTCTAAAATGAACCAGTTAATAAAGATGATACAGGAAATCAATATACAGTACGCTAAAAAATACGCAAGCATGACTGTGAAGGTACATTTCCTCAACAGAAAAACCTTTTAATATTTTGGAGTTGCATATCCTAATGCAAGCCTGACGTCTCAGTCAGAGAAACCTGTGAGCAAAGTCAGCAAAACTTCACCAGACTGCAGCCTCCAGAAAGAACTCCCTTCTTCCGCTCACACCTTTGACTTCACAGAAAAGTCTCATTTCTTGCTAGAGATCAACACGCCTGGCCCCCATTCCCATTTGCCAAGAGACCCCTCTCACAGTCCTCTGCCAGCACAGAAGAGCTGCGGTCACCCACAATAATGTTTTGCCTTTAATAATCTGGGGATTTAAACCAAACCAAAAGTATTAGGCAAAGCCTTTTTCCTCACTTACAACATGAATATAAAGGAATATATACTAAAGAAATTGTATCAAGTTCTTTCTAGATGTACCTTGTAGCACCACAGTCAAGCCTAATAACTTTTGGAAAGTTGATTTAAATTTGACTGAAGGAAGAAAAAAGGGTTGTTTAAAAAGCCAGGCTTGCTGAAAACTCACCTACAAAGGATATTCTGTTTCTTTGGATGTTACAAGTGTAATACAGTAATAAGGAACATAGATTGAACTCCAGTTTAAGCAGGCTGAAAAGCATTGAAGGAATTTGTTCTGGGCTTTCTGCCAACAGCATTCAATGGCAGAAAGAAGGGGGAGAAGAGAACCAGAAAAGGTCTTGGTGCTACATTTCTGGAATAAAGAGTCTGGATATAAGATAAGATCAAATAAGAAGGAAAGAAACTAGAGGAGAAGACTTCAAAATCAGCGGAGGACAGGTTCTGACTTTTTGTTGAACTGGATAAGTTATGGAAGAAAAGGTTAATTTATTTAACAAAACATTCAGGTATTACTTCATGTCTGCTGGCCCCCATGTCTGCTGGAAAATAAAATCTATTTCTGGTGACAGTTTAACATAACCTTTTCATCATTAAAAGGTGGTATTTAATCTTCTTGTTTGCCTATTTAGCAGCTCAGGATCACTCACTTCACTATCCATTCCCCTAAACACCTGGCCTGTGGTTATGTCGTCACCATAAGCAATTAGCTGACCTTTAGTTCAAGAACAGGAGTGCAGCACAACAACAAGAAATTTATTTAAAAAACAATGTATTAATTGACAGCTTTAATGGGAAAAGAAAATTTTACGTATGTACCCTAAACAAGGGTAGGATGGCCCTAAAGTCCTTTCTCTCTCAGAGCGGACTCAATCTATTCCTAACAGGGTGTGGGAGGACAGCCCCTGTCCTTGTCCCTGACAAACAGCACAGAAAAGTAAAATTGTTAGAATAATCTTGGTTTTGGAGTCCTTTTCGCCTTTGCCACAACCCTGCCTTTAGTCCCTCTTTCCAAAATCAATATGATTTTAAAACAAGTACCACCGTGTTGACTTGCAGAAGGTCACCACACCCAGGGAATGCACTAAGCAATCATCCTCATAAATGCTCATCTAAGGCCAAAGTCATATATTATTTAGACACCAAATGGTGACTAAAAACAATTACCTAAAACTAAGAAGATTGATTCCTAAAAT
This sequence comes from Empidonax traillii, assembly GCF_003031625.1. Taxonomy (NCBI): domain Eukaryota; kingdom Metazoa; phylum Chordata; class Aves; order Passeriformes; family Tyrannidae; genus Empidonax; species Empidonax traillii. The sequence continues at coordinate 119,952 of NW_020955941.1, forward strand.
ACTACTCCAGGCATGAAAAATAACTCGTGCATTTGAACAAAAAATAGAGCATACGGTCTGAGCCAAGAATAAACTGGCAGCCTTTAATATTCTCTGCTGAATGTGGCATCTGTGGTTTCCTCTTTGTATGTGTGTGTATATACATAGGCTTTTGTCATGCACAAGCCTGACATTATGTATTTCTGGGAACCAGTTAACACCAGCAACCACTCTAGTGCCTCCAAACCCTTCTAGAATTGCTTCCCAATTTAGATTATTCCAAAGTAATCTAAAATATTTTACTGTAATCCTCTCTGCCTCACTTCAGGGAGAAAACAAAACAAAACAAAACAAAACCCCAAACCAAGAAACAAACAAAACACCAATCCCCCCCAAAAACAAAACAAAAGCAACAAAAACAAACAAACCAAACCACAATAGTTTCATTTTTGTGTCGTTCAAGTTAGAGAGAAGCACGTTATGGTCAAACTAGTTTTCCTCACTGACTCAGAAATCTCATCCCACAGAAGGAGCACCTACCTTCAGGTGATGATGCTCCCCACAACAAAGAGCCCTCCTTCTTGCAGAGGGAAACCTCGATTGTTGCTTTGCAGATCTTCTTTCTAGGGAAACAGCATTCTGTATTTATTTTCTGCATTTGATATATATATTTAGAAGTTAAAATGTGAATTTATTGCCTATGCTGGGCAATCAGTTGTTCCCTCAGTTTCTCTGTGTAAATTCCCATACCTCACTTGGTTCTCTGGAATCCTAATTATGTAAAGGAAACTGCAGCTCTAGAGGCTGCAATCCCTCCCAAGAAAAGAAAGGACAAATTCTTCTGATATCCAAAGTTTATGTGTAGTATTGATAAATCTCGTGTCATTTATTACATAGAATCATAGGGTCATTTAGATTCTTAAGATCCTTCAGTCCAACCATAAATCTGACATTATCAAGTCCACCACTAAACCGCTTGCCCAAGCAACAGATCTACACATCTTTTAAATACCTCCAGGGATAGCAACACAAACACTTCCCTGTACACCCTGTTCCAATGCTTGAAAACCCTTTCTGTGAACAGGTTATATAACATTTGTTTTATATACTCTTTTAAAAGCTAGATCCTGAGATGGATCAGAATAAGTATACTTCCTCGAATCAGAGAAAATTTAGGTATAATTTATAAATATTCAGAAAGGAAAAAACACCTATTTCTTCAGTTAGTTGTTTTTAAATCATAATTTTCAATTAACTTCTGAACCAAAAGGGCAAAATGGGAGAGTAACATTTAGCTAATTTGCACAATTTCTAAGGGCCTGCAACTAACATCTGAATGGCTCCTGTGTTCTGAAATATTTTTGAATTTAGGATTGGTAGAAATAGGGTGGAGAGGGTTTATCTGCATGTAGCACTGTGCACTAAGAGTTCTTGGCAAGTAATAGTTTTGTTCCTTGTGCAGAGGTGTCCTGTTATTTACAATCCATGCCATTGTTGTAATTATACAGAATTAGGACAGTCCCCTTTTTTAATGAAAATCTTTAACATTTAAGAAACCTTGGTGGCATTGTCATTGCAAACAAAATCCAACACATAAATTATACACGGTCTGATTTTAGCAACGAAAGCCAAAGCACAATTAATGCAGCTGTCCAACAGCTCAGAATCATGCTTCCAGAAACTAAAGCAGGGTCTGCTTCCTAGATGGTGACCTTCTGTGATTTATAATTGAACCCAATATTGCATATAGGATCTATATATTATGTGCTGCACATTTAATGCTATGTAATAAGTACAGATCACGAGCAAGGGGATTAATGCTGGAACTCCCAGTGGCAAACACCAAGTCACAGCACTTATCAACGAAGAGCAGAGGTCTCAGCCAGAAGTGTAGGAGAATTATACTTCTGTCATGCTGTGAATCAAAAGCTAGGGATTTTAGCACATTCTTACCAATAAAAATGGAATTTCTTAGGGTAGTCTCTAAAATGGACTAAAACATATTGCACTTGATGTTGTTTTCAAATAAAAAGGCAGTAGCTTTCCAAATCTAAATCTTGGTTCCAACCTACCATCCTAATGACCTGTATTCAGATTTATTCACTGCTTCTACAAAACAACTTCACTCAGTCATATTTGCAGTCAAAAAACATATAAAAAAAGTTTTTAAAAAGTGATGTTTCCTTCACTTAGTTCAGCCCTAATATTCATATGTTCTACAGTATCTTTTGTATAGCAAAATGAAAGTCCTACTTTGGACTGCAGCAGAATTCAACTTCTTGGGAAATTTTTCCATTGCACACTTGCTATTTCATGTCATAATACGAAATCTGTCTTTGAGGACAACTGTATACACATCAAGTCCCTAAACGGCTCTTTAGGGCAGAAAAGGGGCTGGAGGTTGCATTGAAACTTTAAGATTTGTTATCAAATGTTACACTAAATAAAAAGGGAAGAGATACAATCTTTTGCTTTTCCAGTAACAACACAGCCTCCTCTTCCAAAGAAAGCAAAGTCGAGAAGAAAATTAATTAATTTTTACAAGGATTATGGTGAGCAACATAACAGCTTCCAGAAGTCAGTACCTCCTTGAAGAAATATTTTTTAATATTACAATATTGCAGGGGTTCTAAGAAAAAGGTTTTCTTAAAAAAAAAAAAAAAAAAAAAAATTAATTATGTCACCCTTTACTCCCAAACCTCACTGAATAACCTTCAGGGTAAGGAAAGAACTCTATGAACCATAGCACAGCAGACATGTGAAATAAAATGGTGTTTTCTATTATAAATACAGGAGTCCACTTCCAGGCATCTTGATGAAAAAGCAAAACAAAGCACTGCAGAGTCTGTAATAACTTCCTTGTATTGCAAAATAAACTTTTATTTATTGTCTCTGAGGAGCAATGCTTAGACAGTCCGACTAGAAAGACGAAAAGGAAAATTTAGCAACTGGTAATACTGTGGTTAAATGCCCAAAATAGCTCTTGCAAACTTAGAAATCATATTTTCTGAAATTCTTCACAGCAGCTTACTTTTAGAACTGATTTTCCGCTTTTTAAAATGGTAAATAACATTCGGCTTCAGCTTCGGATGTTGGCTTACTCTTAAACCCAGCTGCACTGGGTTCTCTCTGGCACACACTCTGCAGGCCACAGGCAACACCTACTTGCTGGTGACATGGACATCACGTTCCATAATGGGATGTTACGTAGCTCTATGTGCACTTGCTGACGCAGCTGTGGAGGAGCCAGGACAGGGGTGTCA
>NW_020955941.1:127848-129765 GCF_003031625.1 Empidonax traillii
GACCTCGAGTGACCCCAGAATGCCCTCGAGTGACCCTAAAATGACCTCGAGTGACCCCGTAATGACCTCGAGTGACCCCAGAATGCCCTCGAGTGACCCCAAAATGACCTCGAGTGACCCCAAATGACCTCGAGTAACCCCAAAATGAACTCGAGTGACCCCAAATGACCTCGAGTGACCCCGAAATGACCTCGAGTGACCCCAAAATGACCTCGAGTGACCCCAAAATGACCGATTTTTGGGGTCACTCGAGTTCATTTTGGGGTCACTGAGTTCGTTTTGGGGTCACTGAGTTCATTTTGGGGTTACTCTGGGTCATTGGGGTTACTGTAGGTCAAACTTACTCTGTGCAGAAAATTTGGGGGTTACTTTAGGTCAAAAATCGGTCATTTTGGGGTCACTCGAGTTCATTTTGGGGTCACTCGAGTTCATTTTGGGGTCACTCGAGTTCATTTTGGGGTCACTCGAGGCCATTGGTGTTTTTGTGAGGTCAAATTCGATCTCTGCAGAGAACATTTGGGTTCGTGTAGGTCATTTTGGGGTCACTGGGGTTTCCTGAGGTCAGTGTGGCATCATTGGGATCACCTGGGGCCACGTTCTGTCTCTGGGGATCCCCTTCCGTCACCCACCAAGTCTATCCACTGGGTGAAGTTCTACAAGTTCACCCCACATCAATCCCATGGTCTCCCCTCCAGTTTTTCTCTGACGTTACCATTTTTATGGATTTTTTTATTATTATTATTATCATTTATGATTCGAGGAGATGAGGGTTCTTCTGCTCTTGGTGCTTCCACCCAGCCAGTCCCACCTGGCACAGGATTGATGTCTTACTCCAGTTGACTCTGACCTTACACTGCTGAACATCAGCAGCATCATCCCATGAAAAATACATTTCTTTTGGTGGAAACCACCCCAGTGTCAAGAACAATAAAAAATTCCCTCTCTTTTAGTAAGAAGAGCAAACAAGACTGGTCCAAAATCATTTTTTCCCTGCTGAACCCGCTTTTTGACTCAGATCAGAATTTCCCTCACCTGAAAATGAAATTATTTTATTTTAATGGTTAAATAAAGGAACAGGATTGGAGATTAGCAGACCTTATTTAAATAAGCAACATGGTATTATCTGCTTACCAGACCCTGCACAGTAAATTCCACAGGACAACAGATAAGGCAGCTGATCCTCATCCTGCTCATGTGCTTCGGCTGCATTACTTAAGAAGCATCCAAATAAACCTTTCATGTTACAAGAGGGATCCTAAATTAATCCAAAGTAGGGGGACTGCATGTTTCAGGAGTATATTTATTATATCAAAATCCTAGAAACACGAGGAATAGGACATCCTGTTGGCTGCTGGAGCCACCAAAATTCTCACTCTCCACATCAGGTGCATGGAAAATAGAAAAAGCATGATGTTTCCCTTTACCAGCAAACCTCCACATACCCTGCAACCCAGGGATGCTACTCCAATCCTCTCCTGCTTTGGGTTGGGCTTGGACAGACAACGCCGTGACCACTTGCTTAAATTTCACCTTAAAACTGTGTCACATGAACTATCAAAGCACTGCATCTCAAATATAGGGACTATCCCAATACTGGGAACTGGTTTAGGAATTACATCCAGCTGTCTTTGGTGGAGGATCTGCAACCCATTGAACTTTCATTAAAGAAAAATTAATTGCTACTTTTAGATTTAAAAAAAATAGTGCAATAACTTTAAAGATTAAATGAAAACAATGGAGTTTAATCATTCAAGAATTGTCAAACAAGAGCTCAGGATTTTAAGTATTATTTCTTTCTACCTTCAATTTAATGGCCAGGCTTACAGACTCGAACTCTATACTTTCTCCCAAGGCCACCGAATCCACAGAGTCGTGTTTCAACTCCTTTCTTTGTGCCCAACAGAAGACACAAGGATG
>NW_020955941.1:130034-192717 GCF_003031625.1 Empidonax traillii
AGTTTAATCATTCAAGAATTGTCAAACAAGAGCTCAGGATTTTAAGTATTATTTCTTTCTACCTTCAATTTAATGGCCAGGCTTACAGACTCGAACTCTATACTTTCTCCCAAGGCCACCGAATCCACAGAGTCGTGTTTCAACTCCTTTCTTTGTGCCCAACAGAAGACACAAGGATGTTGCCAAAGTCATTTTTCTTTGCCCTCACTGCAAGCAGCAGCACATCATATTTCAACATTTTGTTCATTATTCTGCCTTATTTATAATATATACTGGATTAATTATTATATAATATTTAATGTATTTCTGACAAATAATTTGTGTTCATTTTTTAAAATTTCATTATACACCACTTCTGTGAAGTGATTTGGAAGCCACCTGCCTCATCACAGCACATTTTTAAAGGCCTGTTTCCTAAACTACTGCATCACATACTAAGAGTAGGACATAACATGATGTCCAGGGATGTTTAAAGACACTTTCCAGGAGTTTGCAGGGAAAATAATTTAAAAAAACCCCTAAGCCTTCACCTCACTGCATACCTTTTATATAATTTCTAAAAGACGTGGTAAAGCCCATTCCATTTTTTGTCAAGATGCACGTTTTCCTATGCAGGGTTTGGGATGTGGATGAACTCCTGCCTCAAGCAACACTCTGTCCTTCTGTATTGGGGTTGTGTGGCCAGGTTTTGGTAGCAGAGGAGCTACAGAGATAGTTTCTGATGAAAGCTGCCAGGAGCTTCCCCCATGTCCTGTAGAGCCAATGCCACCCAGCTCCACGACAGACCCACCACTGACCAAGGCTGAGCCAATGAGGAATGATAGTAACACCTTTGTGATAACACATTTAAGGAGGGAAAACAAGTTATTATGCAGATGAAAACTGCAGCCAGAGAAGAGCAGAGTGAGAACATGTGAACAACTCTGCAGACACCAAGGTCAGTGGAGAAGGAGGGACAGGAGGTAACCCCCATTGCCTGTCTCCTCGTACCACTGAGCAGGGAGGAGGTAGAACCTGGGAAGGAAGGAGTGGTGGGGGGAGGTGTTTTAAGATTTACTTTTCATTATCCTGCTCTGATTCTGTTAATAATAAATTTAATTAATACCCCCATTTTGAATCTGTTTTGCCCATATGGGCAAAATCATTGACTGAACATTGAGTGATCTCTCCCAGTCCTTATCTCAACTCATGAACCCTATATTATATTTTCTCTCCTCTGCCCAGTTGCAGAGGGCAATGAGAAAGTAAATTTGGTGGGTACCTGGCATCCAGCCAGAGTCAACCCACTACACCCTCACAATCTGACCCCAGATGCGCTGAGCTAGGCAGGGTTGAAGGTCATGATTCATTTAAAAAGAAAAAAAAAACCCAAAACTGTCTCCTTGCTGATTTTCTCACTAAATAAGCCGTTTCAGTTGAAGCAGGATAAATTCAAGCAAAATATTACTGCAGTCTCTTACCCTTCAGAAAAAATTGCAAAAATGGCAGGCTATTTGTTAAATTCAGGTACCATCCCTAGACCGGTGGCCAACATTTAGTAGCATTTTTAAGATAGTTCTCAAACCAACTGTAAGAACAATCAATCCTATTAATTACTAGCAGGTAATTCCCAAGAATATTTGAGTGAAATAAGATCACTTCGCAAAGTTATTCACTTATAAGCGCTTTGTCTTATTCGAGATCATTACATACTCATTATCCACATCCACTCCAGAAACAACAAAAGCAACTGAAAATTTCAGCAAAGAATATCCCAGACACGCTAATTCTTTCAAAAGCTTTCCTCAAGGAAAAGAAGTGCACCACATCAAGTCCACTAGTGAGAACAGCTGTTTCTCATACCAGGTAATTTCTCAAATGCCTCTCCATGTGTACCGTGTTCAAGCTTCACATAGTTAGGGGAGTGAGGCTTCAAAATGCACTTACTTGAAATTTTAGTACTTTGGCTGAGAAGTTTTTCAGATAAAAATCACAGAATGGTTTGGGTTGGAAGGGATCTTATAGATCAGCCAGTTCCAAGACCCCTGCCATGGGCTGGGACACCTTCAACTGGTTAAAGACCAGTTGCTTAGGACGACATTCAACCTGGCCTTGAACACTTCCAGCAATGAGGCATCCACAGCTCTGGGCAACCTGCACCAGTACCTCACTACCCTCACAGTAAAGAAATTTTTCCTCTTATCTAATCTAAACCTGCCTTCTTTCAGGTCAAGGCCAGCCCCCTTGTCCTAGCATGGCATACCCTTTGAAAAAGTCCCTCTTGTTGGCCCCTTTTAGGTACTGTTCTGAAACACTAATAAGGGTTAAAATGTTGCTTAATTTGATTTTTCTTCCTTAAATAAAGGAAATCGGAGTCAGTCACATATGAAAGACAAGAAGAAAAAAAAAAACAGGACACTGAAATCAGGATTCGCAAATAAACATAACCCAGCCCTGAGAGCTATGTTTTTGAATCAAGTGGATAACTTGTTAGTTTTTTATAAATGGAGCATGAACTAAATTAACCGTTATCAAAAATTAATGAGATACTGTATTAGAATCTGAGTTTAAAGAAAACTTTAAAGTCTTCAAGTTTTCTTTCACAAGGCACGCTAGTCACTTGTGCTACTTCACATCATAATGCTGAGGAGAACTGTCTATCAAGGGTGAACTACACTGAATTCTGGCAAAATATTAAAACATTAAAGGAAAGACAGTAAGTAGCCAAAGACCAAAAAAATGATTTTTCAGATGTATTCTCTACCATATGAAAATTCTTGATTTCCAGCATAAAACACTCTCAGGTGCACGGACTCAGGTCACCATCAAATTCTTTAACCTCATTGATGGTGTAGCTTTAGACAGCACATAAAGCTCAAAACTTCCAAGAAGTGGCTGAGATTTGATGCCACGTCTTGACAATATTTGGTCCTTTGCATAATATTTTATGCATTGAAATTGCTTCGTGGGAGGACAAGCAGAGCTCAGAGACAGTAACATCATTATTTTAGAACAACACTGCATCTTGCCATGAACAAATTCCTGCAGAGTTAGGAATGAGGATCTGGAGTACTAAAGGAAAAGTTAGCTATAAAGATGTGAAGGTAGCTCACTAACCTACCATATGTATATTATTTTTCCTCTGCAATTCTACATATTGCACTGTAAACCAACAGTTATTATATTTTATAGCAGGGGTGTGTGCATCACACGCCATGTAAAAAATTACTAGAAGAATATACCATTCAGTAATTCAAAGTCCTTGTTGGAGCCATTGTGTTGAACTGATACACTGCTTGCATGGCATTGTGGTCTTGTTCCAAGAATAATGAAGCAGAGAAAGTACAAAGCATGTGTGTGCATAAACTTAAGTTACAAAAGTGTGGCTTAAACATGTAGCTTTGGCTTCATGCACAACACTGGCACGCAGAGAAACTGTTTTTCAATAACTCATCTTTACTGTGTAGGATCTAATAATTAAGAGTCAATTTGATTGAATTACAGCATCAAGCCAAGTTCCCAGAAGACAGAGATGAGCTGATTAAGGCCTTTTGAAAGCATAAAATCTAGACTGCAATTATGCTCTACAAGACTCCTTTTCAAAGAGCTGAGCTTCCCAGAGGAGGTTTCAGCAAGGGGCGGTTTAGCACGTGGCCCCAACCCCGTACAACGTGCAGGTATTAAAGGTGTAACTTTGTCATCTCAAGAGTTAAGGAAGGAGAGCAGGAAAACTCAGTAATATAAAGACAAACCCAGTTATGAATAATATCGAAAAGTAACAGGTAAACTTTCTCTTTTTGGAAAACCACATACCTGAGTGTGGGATCTGCAGCTAAAGGTTAGGCACTTTCGAGCACCTGGGCTGTAGCTGTATTTAGGTATTGTTTCCAATCATCCTTCATCACCACCACAAACTGCTGTACGCATGGGGCTCCCTTCTGCTGCTTCTTTGGCAGACATCTCATCAGTATTAGCAGCTCCAGAATACTGCAAATATCTAGAGTCACTAATTATTTGTGAGACATTATGGAACAACTACCTTTTGTTTTATTCCCATTACTGAGATTGCTTTAAAGAACATCATTTCAATAACATGCTTTCACACTGATTTACATTGCTGACTGGCTGTATAAATGACATTGCTCATGGAAGCTCAGATGCCTCTAACATTTTGTATTCCATTATTCAGAGTAGGTAAGCAATGAATGTGTTTTTAATTAGAACCAGAAACAGATACTTGAAATGACCCAGCAATCCCTTTCATAACAGTAGTGGGTGCTCGTGGTACGCATTTAGATACAAGCTTCTCTGGAGTTTGGAGGTGAATATGGAAGCTGCAGGCAAAATTAGTATTTCCTTCTGCTGATGAGCATTCACTGAGATATTGAAACAGAAAAATCATCCTATTACTTAACTTCCTCCTCTGACCTCCGTCCTCCCCAGCTAATGAAGTTCCTTTGGTACTCGGATTTATTGATGCTGCTCAGAGATTGCAAACTACTTTGGAAAAGTTTTTAAAGGCAGTATTTGATTTAAAGACGTTTCTGGTACTGAAAATTTTACCAGCCCTGGTAAACTTTCATTCCTGAAGAGTTCAAGAGAAAAAATCAGCTCTCGATATCTGCTGCATCCTGACCTCATCAGCCTGAGAAGAGTCCTCAGTCTGACACACAACGACTGCTCAGCTGACAATCCCCTTTTTGCTAACAGTTGAGATCAAGTGTCTCCTCATTATTTTGCAGTTTTAAACATATTTAGTCTGTATTAAATATCTTTGTTCCAAAGTGCCGCCAGCCATGTGCAAAACACAGGATTCCTGGGAGAAGCTTCTCTGCAGTGTCCCTCCTACTCTGGGAATTGTTTTCTGCTGCAAAAGCTACTTATTTCTTAGGGATTGGGCACATCAATAAACACAGGAGGAGTCTGGGAGGTCTGGATCTGCCCCTTGGCACGGCCATCCCGTGCCAGTCTGTAGGGTGGTGGCTTTTTCTTCCGCTTGGCAGTGGATGCTTACACCTGGTGAAAGAGCTGATACGTGTTTGACACAGCACAAAACAAACAGCAAATTGCCCAGAACTGGTGATTAGTGACTTCACAGGGGGACCTCACCGTTCAGCAATTTGCCCGTAACAATAAGGCAACCATGAGCAGGTTGCTCCTTTTTAAGCTGTCACTACTGTGACATCCCAGCAGAGCAATTGACCTTCCTGACATCTACAGGTGTGACTTCTGGCAATTCTTTTCTATAGAGTAAAGAACTCAGTTACCTTCAAAGAACAGCAATTTAAAGAAGGCTGGATAACTTCTTCAGACCAGCAAAATGCTCTGCTGAAGACACACTGTACTGATCACCCTGGTTTTATCTTAAAATATTAAAAATGCAGTGCAGCAAAAAAGGGTAATCCTTTGTAATTAGTTATTTATGCTGCACTATTAAAGTTGCATAAATAAAATAACATAATAAAGAGTAGAATCGCTTTCTCCATGTAGAGGACACACCAATAACCTTTCTCAGATTACAGACAGTTCATACAGCTGCACATTGTTAGCAGCATATTGTGGTAAGAAGTGAAAGTATAAATCATATTCATTGCTTATTACTATCTGCAATCCTACTTAAGCATTACGTGTGGGTTTTCTCCTCCTACTCCAAAAGGAGAGAGACTGGAGGCATCAGTCCAGCTCCCTGTAAAGAATAATTACACTAAAGTTTCGTGTATGTACATATATATACATATGTCTATAAAGTTTTATATAGATATTCACATAGGTCTATGTAAATTAAACTATTACTGTCACTTTAGGACCAGGGAGAGATTATTTTCACTGAGCATATTGATATATGATATAGGATACTGAACATATCCTATTACAGAAATAATTTCATCAGAATCAAACCGTTTTGCTAGTGCTGTTGAGAGTGATTAATAAAACCACGAATTTAGTCTTTATACTATTCAGAGGTTTGGTTTTGTATTTCTTGCTATTACTTAAGGGAAAATATAGCCATTATTTATTTACAACAAATCGTTTTGTTTCAGTAATTTGATAACAGTTTTACAGACCTCCTTGCAACTAAAATTAAATTGAAAACATTAAATTTTGACATTACAATGTCCAAAAGCAGAACTAAACCTGTAAAACTGTATCTAATGTCAAATCAGTGAAAGTCTAAAAATCCAAGCTAAATGATGGCCATTACCACAGGAAATTTTCTTAAGTTCTCCAGCTTGGCATGCTGAGCAGCAACAAACAAATGTGTAATTTAAAATTTTCCTCACGTTTCTGGGTTGCTCCTTTCTCCAGGATTACTTTTATTTTTTCAGTGCATCACTAAAATAAATATTTTTTTCCTTAAAACACAATGGAGAACTGACATAGCCTATTTTTTCCCCCACATTCAAAAAAGAAATCAGAAAAATTCAATATATTCAGTACTTCAAATATAACCTGAAAAGCTAATGGTGGAAAAAAATAGACAAATGTGATTTAATTTTTCACATTTGCTTATTTACCCAATAAATACAAATGGAAATGAAGTTAGGTTATTAGAACCATTAAGCTACTGTATTTCTGTTCCAGAAATATCTCACTTATAAAGACATATTAAACAAAAACCTTTCTCAAAAAAATCTCTTAACAAAGATTCACTTCCCAAACATAACACATGAACTCATAAATAGATGCAATATTTACAACACTTCAAGAATTATTCTGATGTAGTCTCAATACACTCTTCTAATGAATTTCAACTCCATTAACATTTAGACTGCCTTACAGCTGCCAGGATAAATTCACGTGATAACAATGCAAAAACCATACAAATTATCATTCAGGTTGCAGCAGGACATGGAAATGGGGTGACAAACTCCCAGGTTACCTGACACAACGTTTGGGGCAAATAATTCCTTCCACACTGAGGATGGTGTCACTTAACACTGGATCCATCTTGGATCCAGTGAAATAGATCTTTTGAAATGTCCATGTGCCCATTTTCAGCACCTTCAAGCACAACAGGAAAAAAGAAGTCATTATCATTAAGGAGACACAATTAAAGGAAAATTAAAGTGCACAACTCAAAGGTTTTTTTCCACTAAATTCTCACTGCAATAATCATAGCTGGTGTGCACAGAATCAGTCCTATTAGTATTAGAAAAGATTCCTTATTTACCTTTACATGAAAGAGGATGTGTAAAACATGACTACATGTGCTTACTGATACAAACTGAGATATAAATCAATATATAAAAAATACCTGCAAATTGTCAAGTCCCCAAAAAGCAATCACCGAAAGAAGGAGAAACCCTTAGAATCACCATGCCAATTAAACCAAAGCACTAAGTGCCACATCTAGTCGTTTCTTGAACACTTCCAGGAATGGTGACTCCACCACCTCCCTGGGCAGCCTGTTCCAATGCTTGACAACCCTTTCCACGAAGAAATTTTTCCTGAAGTCCAGCCTGAACCTCCCCTGGTGCAGCTTGAGGCCCTGTCCTCTTGTCCTGTTGCTAGTTTTCTGGAAGAAAAGGCTGACCCAAACCTTGCTACAACCTCCTTTCAGGTAATTGTAGAGAGTGATAAGGTCTCCCCCCTCCTGTAACCATTTAAGCTCTCAGGGGCCTACTAGGAGAGATTAAAAAGGCAAAACATAACAGCTGAGGCAAGGAATCATTCTCATCTGATAACACCTATCCTAGATATCAAAGGCTGTCCCAGAGGGACCAATAAAGATTAAAGTTATTGTTCATCACATGAAACCAGCCCTTGAGTCTGATTTGAGCTTTGCTGAGACGCCTGAAGAAGCATCAGTGAGCAAACATGATTAAGCACTGGCCCCAAGGCTTTATATCATCCTAGCACAGTACTGAGTCCAACCCAATCAGCTCTGATGAGCTGCTCAGTCTAGTAGCCAGTGTCCACCACAGCCTCCTAAAGACCCCCTCAACTGACTTGGAAAGTCAACCTGCAAACCCCACTTTTTTGCAAGAGAAGCACAATCACAATTGCTTCTTCAGTCGTTTTGCATCTCCCTGTTCAATCTTGTCTTGTTGAATTGGGAAAGCAGGATGCCAGAGCACGGCTCACAAAGTAGAATCAAAAACAGGCAGCCTGCCTGAACCATGCTGGGGGGTTAATGAGTGACCACCACAACAATCACAAAACAAAATGAGATGCTGAAGACTTCAATGGGCATTGCATCTCTCAAGGGGACGAATTCAGAATGAAGGAAGAAGTAAAACTGCTCCCACAGGCTCTCTCTCTTCACTTACTGTGAAGCTGGTACAGCAAAACCTAAAGGGCCGAAATATATTCCATATATTCCCCTTTGCTATAGAAAAGGCTGTTCAGTATTTCTGGAAACAGTGTTTTTAGAGGTGAGAACATAGGTCTAGGTCCTTCTCAGCATCTTTTATTTTATTTTTACATCCCTCTATATATTTCCAAAACCACCACAAAGCCCACTTTGCAAGCTGTGCTGGAAATTGCACTTATGCAGGAGCCAGGGAGAATGGGTTCACTTTTCAGAGGGGGGTTACAATAGACAGGAGTTACAATAGAAAAGAGCTGATCAGCTTGATCGTGGGGAAAGAAGGGATGCTGGAAAGCAAGATAAAATGTGCTCAAAAGCAATGCATCTAGGACCTTCCCTGTGAGGCACTAGGCTTAAAACAGGAATTAAATGTATTCTGGGCTTATCTTTCCAAGCACAGGTATTTCAAGCAGGAAATAATAGGAAAAAAATTGTTGACTGACCTCTCATTGATATGCAAAGTCTTTCTGCCTTTTTTGCCTCCTCAGATTGGAGGATAACCAACAGGCATCAAACATAAAACAACCTGCATCAAGAGAAGCAACAATTCTCCCAGATCCCTGAGATCCTACTCATCCCTCAAAGGTACTAGAGCTGGCACAGGTGAAAAAAACAAGTGAAACCGCATCAACGCAGAGCGCATCTTGAACACCAAAGCAGAAAACAGCTAACAATTTTCAAAGTTGAAGTTAAGAAATTGTAGCAAAAACTTCTGGGCTAATGTGAAAACCTTTTTCCTAAACCACGTTCAGCATAATCAGTTCCAGTTTCAATGTCCGCACTTTTATTCTTGCAAGAACTCACTGTGCTGCTCTTCAGGATGGTTATCTTGTCAGCATATGACTCCATGGACTTGTCAACAACACTCTTAGGCAGAGACACTAGTCTGAACCTAAGTACTTGGATAATTTTTCTATATGGATTTTAATCAATAATGCATTCTATTTCACTGTAATTATATGTAGGAACATTCTGGCAGGCTCAGTATACTTTCATCAGTGGAGCATAATGGAAAAAAAATACAGTTTTTCCTACCATCAGGAACATTTCCAATCAGTTTTTACAGCAGAACAATGTGGACTTTTCCAAAACAGGGGTGGGGATATGGAAATCTCTTCATAAAAAGTTTAGTTAGATGTGTTAAAAATATATTAAACTAACAGAATATAAAAGAGTTTCTCATGTCCCTCTTCCTACCTGAAACACAGAGGCAGTTTTGCAACAGGCGGACAACAATCTGATGGTTCCAGTGGACATCTGAACTTATGAAGCCCACTGGCTATATTCCAATAAAGTTCCTAAAATTTAAACTTTTCAATTTTATTCTTTTTAATCCACAATAAATAATAAACATCCCCATTGCTCCAGCCTCCCTCCCCTTTCATCAAGTCCTCACTCTGCATTAGCATATCATAAACTATTCTACCAGGTTCGGAGGGTTTTGTTCAGGTTCCCTTTTTAAAAAAATTTATTGACTTCGAAATTTTCCGCACTGTCCAGGAGTTTCTTGGCTGGTCAGGGCATCACAAGGCTGTTGCCCATACTGCTCCACTTCCTGGAATACACCCACGAATATTGTTACCCAGTTGATTGCTCTTTGTGCCTGCTTCAGAAACAGCAAACCTCAGCATCGTGAGACCATGACAGAACACTCCAAAGCACACAATAATCAACTCTCCACAGAGAGACTCCATCTGACTGCCCTTTTGAAGTATTATCCTCAAAATGATAGCTTTTAAAATGCGAAAGTGTTTTAGGATTAACAACAAATGTGTTTGTTCTTTACATTCCTATCTTGCGTCCTCCTAACCCCAAACAAAGAAAACCATTTAGAGAAAACTTATTTGCAGCCATCATAAACCTTGTAGATAAAAGTAAAAATCCACTGTACAACAAATGGTGTCTGACTTCTGAGGAGCCAGAGTATTTCAAAGAAATTCTCAAGCTGCAATGAAAGACATATTCATAACCTAATTAAAACTGCACAGGCAAAGGCAACCTCCTCCCTTAAAAGAGCACTTGCACACATGGATGATCACACTGCGGTTTCATTCAAAAGGCACACAGCTATTTTTGCAGGCAGATATTTGTCAGTCATAAGGAGTAGTTTATGGTATTTGTAAGCATTGAAATTACCTCAGGAAAATCCACCTCCTGCCTTTACGCCCATAAACACATATACTGGTGCTGCCAAAATCACAGCAGTGTAACTTGACAAATGCTCTATGCTAAAGACAACCCAGAGCCTGAGGTTTCCATTAAGGCAGCAAAGACAGTGCTGGTACCAGCACACAGCTGTGTAAGCTGCAGTAACAAGGGGCACCAGGCACCCCCAGTCAAGTGGCTGCTCATTCCTCTGGCAGGTGAAACGAGAGCAAGGCCTAAAAAGAGTTTACTGAAACATCCTGCTCTGCTAAGAGAAGCCCCCCACACACCTGCTCTGCTTATATTGCTAAAGAAAAATCTGTTCTGTTCTAATCACTGGACCTGAAACTAAGAAGAATGCTAGAAAGATTATTCAATTGGCTTAGGGGTGACAAATCAAGGCAAAAGTAAGCTAAGGTAGGCATTTGAATTAGAGAAGTAGGCCTAAAGCCAAGGCTTTCTCCAAGCTTCAGTGATTGGGTCAAGAACAAAAGGAAAGGTAAAGAGGTCAAATTGAGGAAGACTACTAGATGCCCCAGACCCCAAAGACTAAAGGATGGAAGTACCTCTAAAACTGAGGATCAAGAAAAGCACCGCCCTAAGCTCCTCCTGAGCTCTGCCTGTACTCCACCTATTATTAATATGTACAGATAGATGATGTAATCATATGCATATGTAAAGAATCATGCAGGAAAACTGTATAAAACCCCCAGATTTTTGTGTGCCACCTGAAGCAAGTTCTTTGTGGTGCGAACCACGCTTGCTCCCGACATTGACAAATAAATACCTTTGCTGCTCAAAAGACTCAAAGCTTCTGGGCAGTTCTTTTACCAAATTTTTCGGATTCACAGGTTCTCTGCAAGACTGAGGGGTTTGCACACATGTAATGCAGAGCACTGGGTTCATACACCAAAAAAAAAAAAAAATTATCATATTGCACAGTTTTGGAACAAAGAAGCTATCTGGAGAATGCAAATACTTACAGCAAATACACACACTCTGAAAAAACAACGTCTATTATCGCCAAAATGGTAATTTCTTTTTTAAGGAAGGAAACTTCAGTGAAAACCGCATTAACCCACACTGTAGTAGTTTTCGGTTTCTTAGGTTTTGCTGACACCAGGTGGCACAAAGGGAAAGAGTCTTAGAGCATTAAACATCTCTGTTCCTGCTCCACCAGCCACATCATACCTTAAGCTCTCTGAGTCAAGATTTGCCGTTTCCATTACTAAAAAGCCAATATACTCAAAGTTTTAGAAGAGATGCCATGGAAGTCTTTTGCAGGTTTAGCCTTGACATCTACCATATGAACTGTTCACCCCCAAGTACTCCAATCTTTTACATACAGTTGTATTAGTGCAAAAAGATTAGTAAAAAGACATATATTCACTCTGTAGAGCCATAAGCTTTTTCAACTTCCCATATAAAATGAATCCCAGTTCTTAATAGGAAATATTTTGCCACCGCACCTCAGCTGGCCCTGGTTAACATCCCCCATGTTAACCTAGGCATGAGGAAAAAACACTTTTTTACGGATAGCAAAGTACTCTCTTACACAAGGAGTAACTCTCCTTCCATCATGACTAAGCCACATTCCCCATACACCAGTGTTACAATATATTCATTAAATCCATAATAATTTTTGGTCAAGGAAAGAAAAGGGGCAACTCTAAAATATTGAGCGCATAATGTCAAATGCATAAAGAACAAAAACATATTCAGATAATGCTGACTGCAAGTAATAAAGTATTTATTAAATCAGAGGAGCTCCTTGAAAGAAACTAGCATGGAAAAATAAAATATTTAATTATTTTGAAAATATTTATATGGGGTACACAAGTGCCTTCAGTAACACTAAAGTCCATTTATTCCATACATATTTTATACAAATATTTAGTGTATTTTTGTGTGCTTCTCAGCACATTCCAGGACACAAAATAGACACTTGCAATTCAGCAGTCTCACTGAGACTCCAGCAGTGTAAGGCTTTATGAGCAGCTCTAACATTATTCACAAATCTTGTTTCAAACACCAATCTCACATTTACTTTTTCTGTGTGTACACTAACTTTTTCATGACCACATTTCTTGACAGGGCTTCTGTGACATCCTGATTCATCCTCAGGACTTTGTTACAAGCAAATCCACCAAGACACATTCCTTGTGTAAAGGTGAATGCTGTGACAATGGCTGTGACCAAGCACCTCTGTCACTCCCAGAGCCTCAGCACATCTGCTCCCACAGCGAGCACCCCCTGACTTGTAGTGATGAGTGTCCAGCAAAGAGACATGTTGCAGCCTGGAAAACCTGACCACGCACTTCTTCCTTTCTTAAAATCTCTTGGCAATGCAATCCCATCATCATGCCATCTATTCTGATTCCTGCTAGAGCTCTGCCATCTCGCTTTCACTGAGAACTAGTGAACATGCACTAAGAACCATAAGAGCATGCCAAAAGTTTAGGAGACTCTCTTAAAATTGTCACCAAATCTTGTCTGCAGAGTCCAGTTACACGTAGCTGAGCTGACGGATAAACATTTCAAACCAATCAGATCCAAAATCAACTGAAAAGGGGCATTTCTAAGAACATTGTGGAACTGCTCAGGATGGACTGGAGCAGACACTTTGCACTAACTGAAGACCTGCTCGGGGAGGTCTGGCTGCCCTTTGCTGGGCAAGTACTGAAAGGTAGAAACTCCATTAGTCAGAGTGAGGGTGCTGGTCAGCGAACAGAACAGCCAGGCTGCTGGCAGAGCAGCTTTCCCCCTTTCTAAGAGCCCTGTGTTTCACCGTCTTGCACCATGAAGAGGTAATTCTCCTCCCCTTTCTGTTCCACAGACTCCACCTCTCTCAGGTCCATCAATAGCACTGTCATCACTGAAAGGACTGCAGATCTGCTCTAACTGCGAGCCCATAATCCCACAAGTGACTTCATTTTTGGCTGGCTATTGAAATGTGGCTTGCAATGAACCTGAAACTCTCCTCATTCTGTGGAAGAATGTATTTTAGAAAAGAGTATTTCAGAAAAGTGCAGCAAATTATTTTGAGACTAAAACCCATCATCACAGAGCACCAGATCAGAGCAGAGAGAGGGAGCTACTGCCAACACATTCAAACAAGGATCCTCCAGGAATGAGCATTTCTGTATATCAGACTATTTTTAATTAACTGCCCATACTAACTTCTACAATTGAAAACTGTGAACTTATCCACTGAGTACTTACATCAATGGTCATGATATTTTGCCTTCGATTCATTGTATTTACGCCCCAAATTAAAACAGTCCAATCATTTTTCCAAATAGCTTTGTAGACACATCGCTTACTCTGACTGTTCCATTCTTAAAATCCCATTTTTGAAACGAGCCTATAGATTCAGCATCTGAATGGAGATGTTTGAAAATACCTGCAAAACAGGTTTTTGGTGTTACAATTATTGTATTTTCTGGTTATGGCAGTCAATTAAAACTAGCAGTATATTTTCAAAGAAGTCCTAGCATAACTTCTGCTTACCAGGGGGGCTTCTTCGGGGAGTCTTCTGTTGAGAAAATATTCTTTTCCTAAAAAAAAATCAGGCTGAGGAACAGAGACAGGAATTCATGTCTCCTGGTTTTTGCCTGCAGCTCACTACAAGCAGAAAAATCCATGGGAAGATACTGAGTTTCAAAGCCATGTAACTGCAGTTGTAAAAGTGGCCTTTCCCAAGTTTTGCTGTAAGTAGAACAGGACGGTAGCTTTTGTTAAAATAAACAGTACTTTTAACAAAGCTGGTTGGTATTTTTTTGAATCCTGAAACTAATCATGGTGCATAAAAATATACTGGGCACAGGACAAGAGGAAGCATCTGTCCCAAACATACAGCTTTCCTGGATATCTCCATTTCCTGGCCCTCCATCACCTCAGACCAGGACCACATCCCAGTTTGTGGTGAGCTTATCCT
Source organism: Empidonax traillii (assembly GCF_003031625.1). Classification (NCBI taxonomy): domain Eukaryota; kingdom Metazoa; phylum Chordata; class Aves; order Passeriformes; family Tyrannidae; genus Empidonax; species Empidonax traillii. The sequence continues at coordinate 144,407 of NW_020955941.1, forward strand.
CATGCCCTGCATATAAGGCAGGAAAAAGTTACTGCTTAGAGGAGACTCAGAAAGACCATGCAGTTGGTCATGCAGAGCAAACACAGCTGAGCAGGAAGCCAAGCATAGCCGCCCTACCATCTTTACCCAACAGCCCTGTCTTTGCCATTTGTCTCTCCTTCAGTGCACCTACAGCATCACCTGTTGCCTCCCCTGAAACATATTTATGACGCGTCTTCTTTTCACTCTTAATTGTTCTTTGTAGTTTAGTTTGCACCAGCTTACCTTTCAGAGTGCCAAGATGGCACAAGCTTCACACCCTTATCTTCTTAAGGACAAGCTGAAAACCAGAAGTCAAGATTTCAAAGGAGCAAGCAGGACACTTAAGCCAATGAGGCAGGACTGAGGGTTGGTTGGTCCACAGCTCCAACAAACCTGAGAGGGAGGCACTGACCATTTTCCTGCCTGAATTTGCAATTTGCAGCCAAATAAGCACTGACTTGACAACAGCCCATTAGGCTGTAGCCCCAAGTGAGGAAGATTTTGAAGGGAGAAGACTCAACAGGTGTATATCGAGAGGTGAAAGAGCCTTGCTTGTGACAAAGCTGTGACTATAGAAACTAAATTGTGTATTATGATCAGATAAGAAATGATGTAATTCTTAAAGGCAAGACTAAGTGTAACAGTTCAACCTATCATGCCTACTCACCATTCTTGTTTAAATGCCAGGTCTGTAGCTTGCCAAATCTTTCCTTAAGCTTGATTTTAAAAAGCCCTGTCAGGCTGAAGTTCTCAAACTCTCCCGTCTTGGGTTGACTGATACTTCACAACACAAGCAGCCTACAAGAGGAAGTTTAAACCACCCCCCCAGTGGCTGCACAGCGTGCAGCACTGTAACTGCGATATGCATTTGGATTAACAGCAACTTCTCATCAGTGAGTTATCCCTACTGTCAGGTAGAGAGCTGGGCATCCTGGCTCTCATGGTGGTCATGGCAGATGGCCAGGGAAGACCGTAAGGGCAAGGCAGGCCTGGAGAATAGCCATTATAAAAGGTACCACCATCTCTGAAAGAGGTCAGAGGTGCAACAACCTGCAGTCTTTCATTTCCCCTGAAGCTTCCTTGGCTTTAACATCTACAGGAAAGCAGTTCTGCAGCTGCTTCTCAGCTCTTGTTGTTGGAAGCTGGCAGCTTCCAAACGCATTTCTGCCTCTGATGGATCTGACAAGGCACGATGCAGCACGTGGAACAGCTGTGTGCCATTTCGATGGCCACCACGAAGTATCTAAACGACCTAGATGTTTTAGAAACAGTAAAGATTTCAGGTCAGCAACCTGACTTCCAAACTTCCACAGGAGAGGTGGATGAGTTGGAACAGCAGGTGATTCTTGGCCTGTAACTTTAGCTCTGTGTCCCCCACTCTGTTACACAGAGCTGTATCCCAGGGAATGCAGTACACAAACACCAACAGGCACTCAGCTAGCATCATTTGTTTAATAAAGTCTTTTCTGTTTTTAAAAAAGTTTACAGGACATATGTGTTCTACACAATGAACTACTAGCGGCTGATCTTTCCTCGTAATAACTTAATCCATGCAAAAAGACTGGACTGCCTACCTTGGAGTTACGTAGCAGCTAACAATTGACAAAAATATACACAGATCTACACGCTGACATGGATACAGGTAGCATGTGACAACATATAATGAGAATCAATATACAAGCCTTGGAGAATTTTCGGAATTCAAGTGCAAGTTTAAGGAAAACCCCTGATTTATTTTTTAAACGGAGCTTATGTACTGAAAGTGAATGTTCTGCTACAATCTGCCTACACTCACCCTTTATTCAGCAGTTATGTGGAAACATATACACAAAAATGTCAAAAGTCCTTTTCACTACTGATACTACACATTAACAACTAACTCTGACAGCACTGCTTTGGTTGTTTCAATACAGAATGATATGTTTCTAATGTCTTAGTTCTGTTTTCCCATTTTTCATCCTTTTCCAAAGTCGTTGAGGAGTGTTGCTGAGGCAAATATTGTGGTTTTCTTCAAGAGTCCACTGTAGCTTTTGTATAAGAAACTGTGGAAGGCAAACAAACAGGGACATTACTATAGGTAGAATAGCAATACAGTAGGATTCCTTCAAATCCCAAAGAGAAAAGCACCTTTACTTATTGTCACAGCATGAAAATTAAAGCTAGGTTATTTATCACATTTTAGAAATGTTCAGCTCCTTAGAAATTCAAATGTTATTGGAAAGACTGGACTGACCAAAGCACTCCAGAAGGTCTACAAACTTGTGCTCCCTAAAATGTTCTTATTTCAACACGCAACCCAGAAACAGTGGGGAGAAAACTTGTATCCCTGTACCATAGCAGCAAGGCCAACAGTTGGTGAGAAATAATAGTACATCCTCACTTCATTTTCTAAGAGCACATTTTTCTTCCCAATGTGCCTGCTCATCTCCAGGATCAAAAGAGAAAGATGCAACAAACATAGACAGCAGAACTTGTGCTGTACCATATGACAATCTGACTGCATCTCAATTAAAAACAGAGCCATTTCACACCAATCTTGAAGATGCTTTTCATGAGGTCAGGACTTGAGAATTTCTATGATCCCTTTGCAAGGCAAATCTAAAACAAATTTCCAGAAATCTATTCAATGCCTTATGCAAACTGATTTATATTAGTATCACTTCTATAAAACAGAAATAATCCCCCAATGTCTGACTTATCAGGGAAATTAATAGATTTAAAAAAAAAAAAAAAAGAGAGAAAAGAAAGTAACTTTGAGCAATGTGCGATGCTGAATAGTATCAGCTAGACTGAACTTTAGGGAGAGGAAAATGAAAGAAAGGTTAAACCTTAACTTTGGAAAGCTGTTAGTAATTAAACTGCACAGCCAACTCAGGGCTACAGCGTGCAGATGAGGTTAATAATACTTTACTGAGAGCTTAGACATGTTAGAAAAGTCAAAGTCAGCAGTGTAGCTTTTCGGGGCAGGGAAAGAAGGGTAATGAAAGCTGTGTCCTGATGACTTTAAACTGACTGGAAGAGTAGGATAAATACATATCTACATAGGTAGATAATCCATGGCAAAGGAATTGGGTCTGTATTCAGTCTAATTCCATTCACTCATGTCCAGGTGTATCCTGCAGGTCAAGTGCCTGAAGGAAGGGAAGATCTCCTGTTGCCAAATTCCAGCAGCAAGCTGGCTCTCAATGACTGGCCTCATGACCTTATTACATGGTGAAGGTGTATGAAACAGCCTGTTACCAAGTCATCCTGGGAAAGAACAAACTGAGGAGGGATGTGTAGGAACCCTGACAGGAGGTTGCAGTTCTGGTTTGTCTCCAACTTGTGAGCTGTTTTTCACTTCCTCTGCAGGGGACTGTATGTTATTTGGGCACTACAAGTGGTGGGGGCTGTTCCAGAATGACCTGCCTGCTAAGTGAAGACTGAGAGAAACACAACTGTGTATCTCTACTCTGAAGAATACAAAGCAGGATTCTGAGTTATGTCACTGCTGTGTTATAAGATTGAACTCTTAAATTTCCTGGGTCAACCTGGAAACAATCATGGCTGGGCCAGATTCACAGATACACCTCCAGCCAATCGCACAGCTGGGAAGAAATTTTCACCTACTCCTACATTCTGGTGTGTGACTGCAGATAGAAGCAGAGGTTACCCACTACCAAGATCATCAGAATTTCACCTTTCAACACTTCTAATGCAACTCTCTGTATGTGCTGCTTCAGTAAGACACACAGGGTTAGAGACTGCCAAGCAGGAGGCCACAGCTGTACAGAGGAGAGGAAAAGCCAAACCTGAGGCCTGCTTTGGATGAGCTAAGGCTCTCTTTCCGAAGACACATCTCCTTCTGCTCCACTGCTGGCGCTGGGGTCATCCTTGTTACGGGGGGCATTTCTTTCTCTACTTGACTCAGAGGGCACCTTAGTTCTGGTCTTCTCTTTTCTTTGTTGCTGTTTTTCAAGTTTTGTCAGCTATTCACAAAGTAAGGAGAAAACACTTCATGCAACAAAACCATTCCAGATGTCTATTTCTAAAAAATCATAAATGCGAGCATTTGTATAAAACTTGCAACTCAGATTCACATCACTAACACATATATCAACAAAACAGAAAAGAAAAAAAAAAGCTGAAGGCTAGGATTTTCAGAAATTTAGAGAATACAGCGAATTATCACCATACACTAGCACAATCACCCCAGAGCATAAAAGAGAAGTGCACATATTCAAAGAACTACCCTCAGTTTTCCTGGATTCCTTCTCCGTCCAACACAAGCTATAAACATGGAAAAGAATAAAACACAAGAACCACAAGAGAGCGCTGGATTCCACCAAACTTCTGTTTTGAGCCTTAAGTAGCAGTTTTGTAGTTTCAAAGATGCTGACCACAGATATGTCCCAAGTTCAGCCATCCAGCACACAAGAACAAATTTACTTTATTCTTTATCCAGACAAAGATCTATGTCAGCTTTAGTATCACCTAGAAAACACAATAACCATGTGAAATCAAAAACAAAGACAAAACCCTCAGCTAACTCTGCCTTGCCAGTAGAAATGCTGTCAACTACTACTAAGAGTCAAGCTAAGCTGCACACAGCTGCCACTTCATCTCCTTCTGGTTTTTCAGAGAAGCAGGTGGCAGTAAGTTTCAGGGATGTTGCATGTCGACAGCTACTTAGATCACCACGCTGTACCTGTGAAGATTTCTAAAATCTACCGATTTTCTTTTTAACTCATTTTCTGATAACACACTCATTGACAACATGAATGCTACTCTTCTACCAACAAGACTACACTGTTGTGTGAGTTTTTTTAAGTCATAATAATAGAATATTTATGTGGAATTCATGGCTTCCTGACATTTAAAAATGTAAGTTACTTAAATGTCAGTCTTCAGAAGTTCCTTTCGTTTCAAACACTAACATTTCCAAGGGGCATTACACTATTATTTACCCCTCATATCGACCAAGTGTGAGTACACTGCTTTACTGTACTGATACAGGCAGGTTCAACAACAAAGATCCGCTACAATGCTTTCATTCTCCTTATCCCTTCCACCACAGAATCTAGTCACAAAATATGGTACAAAATATTATGTAGTTTATTTCTTTCTGGACCGTAATGGAACAAATGGTCCCACAGAGATCAAATCAGCATCTAATCAGAATATATGTATTAAACACTGAAACTGCTATGCCAGTTCCAATTGGAATTACACAATTATTCATAATGCTTTCAAAGTTCAATGGGCTTTTTTTCTGAGTTGTCACCACGTCACCTCCCCAGGCGCCCTGTAAAACCTCATCTTGCTCCATTTCTGGCTGGCTACTTCTATTAGCTACAAATTCCTACCAATAAATACAAAGTACGTCTCCCCCAAAACAGGATATAGACTTACAAAGCATTCAGGCACAACTAAACTAATCTCAGCAATAATCCCAATAAACTTCATCAACACAGCAGAGAAATTTGCTACACTCTTAGCCCCTGGATAATTACATTTATCTCTGTAATCATCCAAATGGATGTATGCAAGTCCAGAAAGAATTACCCAAAATTGCCTCCTCAGTTAAGGCCAGAAACTACAATGCTTCTGGTTTGTACTAGAACGTTAGGGAAAATCCTTTTGTTTTCTGTATCACAGCCAAGAGTGAAGAGAAATACCTGATCTCCTCTCATTTTCCATGACTATGTAAGAAATGTAGTCACTATTATTGAACTCAGTACAGAATCATCACATACTGACCTTCTTCCCTTCTATGCCTTTTTGTTTTCACATTTCTTATTCAGTTTCTAATCCCCGGATTTATTTTTACTTCCAAGCCAAATTTCTTACCAAAAAGATGTTTTAAGAGCTCAATTAAATGCCAGCAATTTTTGACTTTTCTACCTTTCCATTCACATGTCCAAAATGCAAAAAAAAAAATCACAAGTCTTCAGTAAAGGCTCAGCAATCACTAGTGACTGCTGGTGTAAGAATCTTCCAATTTACTTCATACCTTCAAATAATTTGCTTACTATTAAATCAGACCACAACAAAACTGAGCAATTCACAACAAACTAAACTAGTTTCTTCCCCTGTTTACTAGGATTTCAGAAACAGCTGTGATAGTCTCTTTTTTACTTGTATATATATATAAAATATAGATAGACATATCTCATATTTGTTATATATATACACATACATATTTATTGTATAAGGAAGACACACTTATTTTTTATTATTTTTATTATGTGATTTGTATCCCTCTCACAAGGAATAAAAAATACATTTGAATTAATTAATTTTATTAATTTTATTAATTACATTGCAAAGGAATTATAAATTTCAGATTACCAATTACAAACACAGATAATCTCTCAGACAAAAAGAGGTATTTCACTGCCACATCCAATGACATTCATCAGCAATTATTTGTCTGATTTCTTTTGGCTAATATAACATTAAAACACTGCAGGATGGTTCAGTCACCCCTTCTGGCTAAAGCAGAAAGCAACAACGTGAAAACCACACCAGCCTTAAGACTTAGTTCCCGTACTACAAGAAAATCAACAGACTATGTAACAGCAAAAAAAAAAAAAAAAGCCACAGGGAGGCAAGAGGAAAGAGAAGGACAATTTAAACTGGCTCTTCCTCATCACATCTTGTATGATGGGTAAGTCAGTGGTACACACGTAAAACAGCATCAGGACAGGATGTCTCAGAGCATCAGAAACAGCAGTGCCTCTGACTGTGTGTTAAGGTCCTAACATGAGCTAGAAAAGATACTCAGTAACAGTTAAACATGCTGCCAGTTTTCAAGTAACAGAGTTCTTTGTAACGTGGTATATATCAAACTCTTGGTGTGTGTCCAAAGAGTACAGGGCTGGATTCCTTTATCAGTGTCTGTCACTGTAAAAGCTCACGCATTTCTGTGACAGGCAAGAATCCTCCATACCAGGACAAGCAATGAGCTGGAACCCAAGGGGGTTCATGAAATACACGTGGACAACACATTGCAGAAGGCAGGCAAGCAAACTTTACTCTTACTCTCACTGCAGACTGTCCAGTACCCACTCAGATACCCATACAAGGACTCCGACCTTCTTTAACACACGGCTTTAGAAACAGACTTGGTCAGAGGATCATCGGTGTGTCCCTACCTTAGGACAAGTAACAGTGTTCTAAGCACATACTGCAAAAGAAGTCTCATCTTTACTGATTTGAGATGAAATGAGGTTTAAGGAAGCCAATCACCAAGAGAGACTGAAGCAGAATCAGATATTCACCCTAAACAAAGATTTCATGCCAGAGAAAAGTTTGAAAACCATCATCCTTCCCTTACTGCTGTCCATGTTGTGGCCAACAGGAAGATATTATCAGATGAGTAAAGCAGGCACCCTTGAACTGTGAAAGCAAAATCCTTAAACAAGCCAACATTCCCCAAGAAAGAAACAGAACCTTGCAGAATCCTGCATACCTTGGTGATTCCTCCTGGGTTATTTAACACCTACACACAGGGCAGCAGGGTTAAAAGCTCTCTCAGTCCTCTCCATTTCAGTCATAAACTACACTGTGCGATCCTTCGGGGATCTACCCGCCTGTAGTTCAATGATTCCCACTGACTGCTCCAGCAAAAAAGGTTGCTCACCAGTTTTGCCCTAGAGACCACGACACCATGGGGCTCCATCTCATACTCACAGGCAGCAGGACATGATGCTGCTCTCCATCTTGCTACTAATGCATGCGCTCAGCAGCAGGCTACAATAAAAGCTGCTATGCAAAGGATATGGCACCTGCACCTGAGACAGAGCCCTGCAAGAGCATGGAGAACTGTGCAGTGCACATTGCCTGATGGCATGGAGGGACCGTGTCCTTTCCTATCCCACAAAGAGTTGTAGTGGCAAAATCAGAGGGCTGATGCCACCACAAGTAACACAACTAAACCTCAACCTTAACAAGTCATAAACATGGCACCTGAAAACATGGGGCCATAACTCTCTCGATGGTTAATGGACAGTTCTAAGGGGACATCAAAGCACCCTGGTTCTCTGCCAACTCAGTTTTCTGCAGACTATTTCCCAGGCAAATCAGGCAGCAGCTCAATTCCTCCCAGTGGGAATGTGAGTGCCTGAATCTACTAGTAGTTCTCACTCCATAAACAGAGCTACTGCTGCTAATTATGCACAGTTGAGCCTGAGAATTCATTGTGCTAAAACTGTGAGGGTACAGAAATAAAGACCAGAAAAAGAAGAACTACTACTTTACAGTCTATAACATCTTGCTCCACTTCCCCTCCTGAGGAAGCTGTAGAGAGCAAAGAGGTCAACGCTCAGCCTCCTGTTCTCCAGATAAACATAGAGTTCTTTCCTGCTCCACACAGGATATTCCTTGCAGCCCCTTCACCAGCTTTGTTGCCTTCCTCTGGATCCATTCAAGTATTCAACCTTTTTGAACGTGGAACCCAGAACTGCGCACAATCCTCAAGGTGAGTCTGCACCAATGCTTTTTCCAGGTATTCCCCTCTTTAGACTGGCTGCTTACACTATGTTTGATGTACCCAAGGATGAGGTTTGCCCTTTTGGCTGCTCAGGCACACACTGCCAACTCCTACTGAGCCTGCTACTGGCCAGCACCCCCAGATCCTTTTTGGAGAGCTGCTCTCCAGCCACCTCTCTCCCAGTTTATGTTTTTGTCAGGTAATGTTCTGTCTCAGCTGCAGAATCCTGCATTTGGCCCAGCTAAATGTCATGCCACTGATGACTGCCCAATGCTCCAAACTATTTAGATCCTTCTGCATCGCCTCTTGTCCTACAAGAGAGTCAAGAGCACTTCCCAGTTTAGTATCATCAGCAAATCTGCTAATGGTGCATTCAGCTCCTGCATCCAGATCGATAAATATATTGAACAGAAGAGGTACTGTAATTAAGCCCTGAGGAACACCGCCAGAGACTGATTGACAGCCAGATGTAGCACCACTGACTACAACCCTTTGAGCCCTGCCCTTCAGCCAGTTCTTCACTGTGTATCTGCTTATTTCATAGCTGGAGGACTTGTCGAAAAGAATGCTGTGAGAGAAAGTATCAAAAGCCTTACCAAAATCCAGAAAAACTAAATCTACCACCTTCCTATCATCACTATGCAAGTGACCTTACTGTAGAGTGGTATATCAAACCACTTGGACAGGACTTCCCTTCTGAATCCATGTTGACTGTGCCTGATGACTGCATTGTTCTTTAAACGCCTTTCCACGGCACCCAGTATGATCTTCTCCGTAATTTTTTCAGGTACTGGGGTTAGATTAGCAGGCTGATAGTTTTCTAGTTCTTCCCTCATGCCCTTCTTAAAAACAGCAGTAACAAGTTTAACAAGGTGAAGTGAAGCATTATACAAGTAAGACTGGTGTGGCCTTGCTGAGGCACAGTTGGTAGTAACAAACCCTCCCCCTTCTCTTTCAGCCTGGAAAAGTCACTGTAGTGTTTAGAAGACGAGAAAACTTCATTACTGCATTTGGTTTTCAGCATAACTTGTGCTGTTCTTAAGAAGAGCTAACTCTCCTCTCCACTCCAGACTTAAATTCAGGACTTAAATTTGCTGTTCCCTTTTTTCTGATAAAGAGGCATGTCTCCAGTTCCATCCGGTCACCTACATGCACAAGCCCCTACGTGGCAAGAAACTTCACTAAAAAGCAGGCAGGGATGGTTGTCCAGATACAATAAAAACATCATTAATGAGTCATGATTAAACAGCAGCTTTAATGATGAGGAGGAATAAATTGTAAAAAGTTTTTTTGCATTACATACGCACAACCTTTACCAGGACAGCAGGCAGCTATCAACAGGCCAGGGAAGTGAAGAAAACAATGCAATTATTTGACTTTTCAGAGGCTGCACAGGAAGGACAAGGTCCTTGTGCCTAAGGAAAGCTATACTGCTTCATAATAAGAATGCTACAAATCTGCAGAGGATATACATTATTCTTTGCAGACAGACCTTCTGGGTCACTTTACCTGTTTAGGATCAACAGTGGCAGCTGGGGATTCCAATGCTATTGTTACAGGACCATCGTTCTGGATGTGTACCTGCATGTAGGCACCAAACTTGCCATCTGAAAAGGGAAGAGACAAGAAGTGCTGAGAGCTCCTGGAAGGATAATGCATATGAAAGTTTTCACCAAACATGCTACTAAAAAAAAAAACCCACCAAAATATGAAAGGGCAGCTGACTAACAAACTGCAGAAAGCTACTAAGAAAATAACAGTGTACGTGCACCCAGCTATGTAGTTTGACATTTAGAGATGATAAATACACAGCTAAGTATAGAAACACCCACAAAACAAACCAAGTCTACAGATAATCAAGGTGCTCACAGTTCAGGATAGTTCTCACAGTCAGGAGATGAAATTTTAAAGGATGTAACAGCTAAGCCTAGGGATCCACTCCAACTAAGCAGTTCACGTGTTGAAGAAACTTTATACATAGGCAAAAGATTAAAAGCCTGTTCTGAAGCATTTGACATTGAATACTCTAGAGCAGGGAACACTGATGTGCAGCTCAGTCCAAATCCACTACAGCCATTTTTCCACATTCCTGCTTGCAACACAGGTTGTTCTTTGACAGAGTTTGGCAAAAAAAGGTGGAAAAAAAGATGGCTTACTCCTTCAACTTTGCCTACTTCAGAGGAATACACTTCTGAAATCACAGATGTCTGTCTCATTTATCTCAACGGCATTTATTAGCATAGGCATTTATTAGCTGAGGCACAGATCAGATTCTTTGTAAGCATTTCAGAAGCTTCTATGACAACAGAGCCATGAACATTTTTATCTTGTATAGTCTAGAAAAGCCATCCCATTGTATGTTGTCTTCTCCTCACATCTCATTTCATTTTGTCCAAACTTCCTTGCTTCATTTTTTCTAGTCTAGCTCTTTACTCCTCAAACTCAACCCACGCCTGGCAGAGCCAACTCTGCTCACTACCACATCCTCTGTTCTACTGTGCTGCACACCTGAGCAGCCTTTATAGACCTCTTATAGGGACAGCAACAAGAAGAGATGTTCCCATGTCAATTCAAATGCATGGAAGAGAAAAAGGTGTACTGCAGCAAACTGACAGCAGTTATCCAAAGACTGGAGCAGTCTCACTGGGAAGGCAGGCCTGGAGACAGCTCAGCAACACAACCAAAACCACTTCCAGTACCACCCTGCACAGTGAGCAAGAACAAGCTAAAAGCCACAAGGCTCAAACTTCGGTGAAGCAACCACTACTGGGAATATTCACATGAGCCACACAGCAGCTTTCCACAGCAACACGTGATGTCCCTGACCGAAGAGAGGTCAAACCAAGCTATCCTGATTTTTCACAGACGTGTTACTGGGGACGAAGAGCTCTCCCTAATGTTTCCCTGTCATGTCCTGTAAGTCAGACAGAAGTCTGGTGTTTGCTTAAAAGAAAAAGAAAAAAGAAAAGGCATGTTCAGGCCTGTCCAACTCGTATGGGTCATATCACATGTGATCTACCAACCAATTGTTCTTCCAAAGGCTGTATGCCACAAGTCACCCTATGAACTAGAGAGACAAGTTCTGGCAAAGACAAAAATCACAGCACTGCACAAAAGACTGCTGCCAACACTTCAGCAGCCAAGGAAAAGGTTCTGGACTGATCACTGAAGAGTCACAGCAACACAAATGCCAATGGAAGGGGGGGCAAAAGCATGATTTGAGGCATTTATTCTATTAAAAGGTTTACTGCATTATTTTACCAGCTGCTGTCCTCAGATGCTTTCTGCCCCACAGAGGATATGGCTGAAAAGAACACATGTCAAATGTCCCAGTTCATTGTCACAGGCTCCCTTGATTTTCAGTGTTTCAGGTGAATGAGAAATGTCATGAGTGTTGAACCTAGAAACCTGACAGAAGCAAGGCTGCCACAGCTGCACATCCCTAGGTTCAAACAGTAACAAGATTCAGTATGTATTCCAAGCAGGCACACATGTACAAGCACACGTACGCTACATACACACAGACAGCCAACTGCACAGACACCAACACACACAGCACACACATGAACAAAGACAACACCCAAAGACTCACCCTAAACCCGATGGCTGATCAGGATGAGGGTTTATTAGTGGGAAATACGTGTGCACATACAGTGTGGATTTGTCCAGCAGCTGGGTCTGCCCAGTTATTGCCCATGGATCCCAGCCATCCCAGATGCTGGCACCTGGGGATACAGGAGCCCCTTGAGGCTGCTTTTCTCCAGCTCCTGATACAGACCCCCTCATACACATGCACACAACTCACAAGTCTCACCCACAGAGATCTCCAGTCTTTCCAGCAGCTGGCCAGGACGCCTCCAGTCCCTCTGAGAGCCAGTTCCTCCTGTGGTCTCACCCTCAGAGACACACACCCAGACTCACGTCTGGTCACCACAGCTCCTCACCAGCTCATCTGCTATTTGCTCACTCATCCTTGTCAAAGGCACAAACCTTGGACCATGGTCCCACTCCAGTTGCTGCACCCAGACCACCAGTCACACACATGCAGTGGGTCCCTCAAAATAGTTAGAAATGGACTTTAGTACAAAAGCAAGGCAGACTGTAGACATCAGGGACAGGACATGGCCACAAGCACACTGATCAGTCTTTCCTTACATGTGCCTGGGCCTTTTTACACCCTTATCCCTTTATTTTCCCATGCTTGTTCCTCCTGAAAACATCTAGATCCACCTTTTTCTTTGCCTTTTCCTCCTCACCTAAATGTCCCATAACAAGTCTAGTGTCACTCTGAAATGCCACACTACTGAGTGTGTCCTCTGTCTCTAGACAGTGGTCCCCTCAGTCTGAAAGGTGCTCTGGCTAGACAATCCTACTGCCTCCTCAGGATGGGCAACACATCCGGATCACAGGAATGAGGGTCCACCAGGACAGGCCTGGAAGGGCCCAGGCAGGGTTAGCAATCCTGTGAGTCCAAAATTTGGGTGCCCCTGCCTCCTCTGTGCTTCTTTGTGTGTGTGCAGACCAGTTTTGCATCACATAAATGAAGAACTAATAAAGCAACAGTGAAAACCTCTTCCTACCTGACAACTCTTCTGTGGGCTCAGTTCCCTCTAAAGGGAGAAAGAAGACAGCTGAGGTTGCAGAGGCAACAAACAGGCATCAAACAAAAGCACACCAGAAGCTACTGGCACATAACAGTTACTGCTTTAACCAGGTGCAGCTGACTTGATTGGGTAAATCAGGTACCCAATCAAGTGAAGCTGTCAGTATTTCAGGAAAGGATCAGTGTGTTCTGAATGCTAGCTAATGGTGCAGCACAAAAAAGGGAAGCGAGTTACCAAATAATTACAGAAAATGAGAGAAAATGAGGAGATTAAAGTATTACAAAGCAAGTAAAAAAAAAATTGTAAAAAAATCTCTTCTCATTGTATGCATCTGCAGGAGCCTGGAACTGAGAATTTGCAGGGATTCCACTGAGAAAACACATCAGAGCAATCAAAAAAATAGTGATTATAATTTTGCAGTACAGTTTTCAAACCCTTTGCCACCCATGACAGATGAGAATCTGCAGAGAAAACGCAGGTAGTTTTCCCTAAACCAGTATTTTATGGTTCCACTGGTGAATCATGCAGACACAATTTTCAGAGACACAGATAAATGTTGCTCTGTTGAGAAATAAAAGCTTGAAGAATGCTTGGTTTTGCCTAACTGTATCTGTATGCCTGAATTCCAGCTGCCTAATGTGTAAGTCTGTTAGAGACCAAATACCAACTACAGCACAGGAGTTTCACAGAACTGCTTCCTGCACAGAAACAGGTAGTTTCTTCATTTGAGCAGCACAAAAAAACAAGGCTCTACACCTTCACGTAGACCATGAGGAAAAGATCCACTGACATGCTTAGAAAGCACTTACAGTGCTTCTTTAGGAAGATCAAGCAGACCCTACTTGAGCTGCTGTTCATATTTACAGCATATACAGAACGAGATGTACCTTTACCCTGATTACAAAACCCAGTCAAAACTAATACATCTTTCTTTAACAAAATAATAAACAAAAAATACTGCCTTAAACTTTATTAGTGGGAGCACAACTTTCCATATTGCTCTCTATGTATTGTTTCATCCCTCTGCTGTACTTTACTCACAAAAAGGACTGCCTTTTCCGTTTCCCATGCATGTATGGACCTCGAAAAAAATAAACTTCAGAGGTGCCTTTTTTTCAAAGGCCAATATAGTGGTCACATAAGCCCCCCACCTTTACAAGAACACTCAAAATGCTCCCACATCACAAACACTTTCCGTCTTGTTTTCGCACCAAAACTACTATCAGTGAACAGCTGTAACAGCTTCCTCCCATTCTCCTCATACTTAAACTTCCAAGTCACCCCACATCAAGAAGTCAAGATGAATCACAGCTCAGAAAGTTTAAGATTTAGAGCTGATGGAAACAGTACTTAGAACATAAATACTTTTAATGCTGCCCTCCTCTATAGCCTGTCTATTCTCGACCTTTCTCTTAAAGACCAGAAGGATCTGTGAGAGACTGGAAAAATGATTGCTGGCTCAGAACAACTAAAGGCAGGGGGGCAGGGCAAGTTCTGCAATGGTGGGATGGTGCACTGCTCTACACACCATTCCCCCCTAGAGCTTCTAGGACCGCCCTGGAGTGGCTGTCAGTCACTGGCACACTGAAAGCAATGCTCCACACTACAGGAGACCAGAGCAGATAAATGCAGTTAACAGGAGGCGTGCGCATGTGGCATCCTTATTGTCTTGGATCTACAGCAGCTAAGATCACTCTGCAACCAAGACGGTAGCTTGGTAGCTCTTTCTTTCTCTTCTCCTAATTTTCTCTTCTCGAAATCTGGGTAATTTAAAGTTGGATGGGTTAGAGTTTGCTAAGTCAATGCTTTCTGAAATGCTTTATTTTGACTGAATGTTGCCTTTAAACTTTGCCAAAGTTCCCTTATTGTCCAAAGTTTACCAGTAAAAATTTCTTGTTTAACGTCCTGAGAGCGTTGTTGCATTTTTTTTCTTGCGCCTGCCTCAGGGTATAAAAAAAACCATAATTAAGCCCCTTTAGGAAACTTGTCCAGCGAGGTCCAGGGCTTTACAGGGTCTCAGCTCCTTGCAACCACTGAAATATGAAAGGCAATGAAGGTTTCAGTCTCAGCATTTTCTCAAAAGATTTAAAAAGCCAACTGAGGGAGAATTTCTTCACATATTCCAAATTCCAATTGGTCTTAATCCAAAATGCCTTGAGAACCACCACACATCCTCATCCTCAAGCTCTCAAACACACTGCAAATGTGATGATGTCAGAAGCAGCTGCCAACTTCCCTTATCACAAATTCATGTGTACCGTAGTTTCAGGGGCCATGGCTCCTGCACCCACTGTCCTTTCCTCACGGGATGCTTCTGGATTTCTGTTCTGGCAGCTCTCTTATACAACAAAACCTGGTTCTTGATTCACACAGCTCTTTTCAAGAAGTGACCTCACTGTAATACAGCTTTTTGCTCTGCAGCTTTAGTGTCTAATCTTGCCTGAAATAACTTGGCAAAGATAAAACCTAGTTTCAACATTTATTCTTAAATCAATGCCTAATTCCTCCTTAGGAGGACATACTTCTTCAGTAGAATCTCCCCCAGTGTTGGCTGTCTGCCTCAAAGACATGCTCCTGCATTCCTTCCCCTGTCCCATTGTCTACTGTTGAGTCAGTATATGGCAACTCATATAACCTTTCAGAGGGAGGGCATCTCTTATTTGTGCATTATGGTTCCCTGAAAAGGTAAGCTGGAGACAGCTTAACTCCCCTAAATCTGACTGACATCTGTGGAAACACTGGATTTTTGCATTCAGCTAAGAGCTGGGGGGAACACATCACTTCTGCAGTGCTCAGGCAGACAGGCTGCAAAAAGTTCTGCCTTTCAATGCAACTTCTGAAACTCCGAGGCAGATAAATCCCTTTCTGTGCAGCACTGCAAAGAAACTGAAAACATCATCTCTTTCATCTCTCTGTACCAAGAGTTCAGATTGATTTTCCCCTTTTCATTCAGAAAGAGAGGAGGAGAAAGAATCCATCCTCCTTGCATGTTGCTTGTTACCCCAGCAACTTCGGGTAAATTTATCACATGACCCTGAACTGTCCATGGGAGACAGTAATAACTTACCCTTAAACACTATTTCTTTTCATGCTTTTTATACCATAATGCTCTTCAGTGTAGTAAATCTTTCCCCGCTTTAAGACTTCTTGACTGATGAATTCACCTTACCACATCTTCTACAATAAAACAGGATCCTAGAAGTATAATTAAAGTGTCAAGTTTATTCTGCTGGACATCCATCTCTCCAATTTCCTTGTCTCTAAAAATCCGGCACGCATACCTTCCTCAGAGGTAAAGAAGATCATTATCTAAGGTGAGTCAGAGAGGCCACATCTGAGATGTAAAGACTTGAGAAACAGATATAATTTACTTTCAGAATATTTTTTAACATATCTCAAGCCTTATGACCTAAAAACTTAACATAGGTTTTATTCAGGAGTTACTTCTAAGCTTGTCTACTTAGAAAGTTATTCTTAATTAACACCATGCAAATACTCTTGCTCCAGATAAGAACACTTATTCTGAAGTGACAACACTTACAAAGGGAATTAATCAGGGAGAATAATTCTGCTTTCAGCTCGTACCAAACCTTAATCTCACTTAAACTCTTCCTTGTGGAACAATTCTCTCATATTTACTGAGATATTACTACTAAGGGAGCGTGACATTTCACACTCTTTGCCACGCTAATCCTTACTGCCTCAGAAGACTAAATCCACATTCAAGGCAGAGAGCAAAGGCCCTGACACAAAAGGAGAAGCCTTGGTAGGCCTAATATACGGATAGCAGCTTGCACAACAAGAGTACTCCCACCTGTATTCACCAGCTCTGCTCCTCAGAGTGGAATGAGACGTTAAAGGATCAATTTCACAAGAAAGCACTGAAGCAAGACAAACAAGGACTTTGGATGCAACCTTCCATTTCCAGGCACGGGTGCCCATCTGCAGTCTTAAGTTAAACTGTGTTAAACTAGGAACCATGATTCAGAACCTCCTCCAAGATTTTATTTGTCAAATGTCCCCCTCCTTTGAGTGTGAAAGAATGGTTTGTTTGGAGAACACCTCCCATTCTGAGCTCCTACCTGGCAAGCTCCAGATAGACCAGATGACCAGATAACAGATGAAGGAGCTGCCTGCCCAGTATCTGTAACAGTGGCACACGTAGCAGCCTAATTTCCAACTGCCAAATTATCTACCGAGAAAAAATAGGAACCAAAAAACATAAGGCTCTTAGGCAATAGGACATGCCATTTCATAGAATTAAAGGATCAGATGGGTTGGAAAGGACCTCTGAGATCATCAAGTCCAACCCTTGATCCACTACCACCACAGTTACTAGACCATGGCACCAAGTGCCACATCATCTTATAAACCTCCAAGGACGGAGAATCCACCTCCTCCCTGGGCAGCTCATTCCAATGCCTGATTACCCTCTCTGTAAAGAACTTCTTCCTAATATCTAACCTAAACCTCCCCTGGCAGAGCTTGAGCCATGCCCTCTTGTCTTACTGATAGCTGCCTGGGAAAAGAGACCAACCCCCACCTGGCTAAAACCTCCTGTCAGGAGTTGTAGAGAGTGATGAGGTCTCCCCTGAGCCTTCACTTCTCCAGACTAAACAACCCCAGCTCCCTCAGCCTCTCCTCATAGGACTTGTGCTCAAGTCCCTTCACCAGCCCAGCCTTGTTCCTCTTCTCTGGGCCTGCTCCAGCACCTCAGGATCCTTCCTGAACTGAGGGGCCCAGAGCTGAACACAATACTCCAGGTGTGGCCTCACCAGTGCTGAGTACAGGGGAAGGATCACTTCCCTTGTCCTGCTGGCCACATCATTCCTGATCCAGGCCAGGATGTCACTGGCCTTCTTGGCCACCTGGGCACACTGCGGGCTCATGTTCAGCTTCCTGTCGATCCAAACTCCCAGGTCCCTTTCTGCCTGGCTGAATTCATTGAGCTCTCTTTGCCTCAGCTACACAAATTCCATTTTCAGTGATTACATTACTCCTTTAAAATGCATTAAGCAATTTGTGAGATCAAAGGGAAGGACACCTTAAGCAATCCAGAGACCCAAACTCTAATCTCTCAATAACTACAACTCTGTGCATGTAGGAGAAGTGCATGAGTACAGATTTTGTAGACAGCAGCTAGAGCCTCATGCTGATGCACTAAACCTATTTGACAGTCCAGCAGCTCATTTACCAGTGCTCCTTCCCGGGGCCCTCCCACCACCCGCTGTAACCCAGTAGCCTCCACCAAGTCAGGTTTTGATTTCCTCAGGACTTTTCCAGGACAGAATCCAGTATATTTGCCTGCCACACTAAATCACAGACCAGGCATTACAATTTTTACAAAATTATACTTCAGCTCAGGGAAACTGTAAACTCTGCTGATGCTACCACAGGATTTCGCCTACTACTTATGAAACTGCCAAACTTCGGAAACTTTGCATGCACAAATATAAATAGATAAAACAAGCAAACAAAAGCACTGGTAAAGCAATTGGCACAACAGAAACTTTGACCTAATAGAGCTGTAACAACATAGACTGGTACAGCTTAATAAGAAAACAAAATCATAAGTTAACAGGTAGTTCCAGTGCTGCCAGCAGTTTTAAATGCATGTGTTATCTGACACAATACTACAGGCAGTGGCATTAGGTTTCTATGTTTTCAGCACAGAAAAAAAAAAAGCAGAAGTTACAGCTCTTTTTGCAGAAAGCATTGGCAAGCAAGTGCCAAAATATGGGCACTTAACAACAGTGGCTATTCATTTCAGGTATACAACTGCTGAGAGAAGTTCAAAAAGTCGCTGTCAAATTATAAACTGAAGGTACTTAAGAAACAGAGCATTTTCCAAAAGCCCAAGCACAAAAAAGTAGATATACAGAGATATAGCAATTTTTCCACACCTCATTTAAGGGAAAGAAGAAAGTCCATATTTGCTTTTAGTTTCCCAGAACATAAGTGTCAACTCAATCAAATCTTACCAGAGCAAATCTTACTCTCACTAACTTGACAGGATGTTCTGTTACCAGCTTCCGAGGCATAGGAATGGGTCCTAACCTAGTCAGAACTCATCAAAAACAAAGATTCAAAATGCAGATATTCTGAATTAGATAAAAAGTTTTCTGTTACCACCTAAAAGGGATGCAGGTAAGAGGTATCAGAAAAGCATTCCTTATCATGAACAAATGTTGACTGGAAGAACAAGCTACCAGAAAAGATGGACATTTTACGTGTGCATTTCACTGTGCCTCCTCGGAAAACACTGGGATAATGTTTTATCAATGTTTAACCAACCTTCTGTCCTTACCTTTAATAAGCTCTGGCTTGTAGGCTTTTCTTAGCTGCTCTAGGAAGTTGTTATAAAAACACTCTGCCTGCTCCGTGGGCATTGCCATGTGGTAGTCAGGCTTGTTTCCTTTCAGGATGCACTGGAGGGTAAATTGGCTCACACACAACACTTCATACTGCTTATCCATCACGCTTTTGGACCAGTGCTTCCCGCTTTCATCTTCAAATACTCGCAAATTCAAGATCTTTCGAACCCTAGTAGAAAAAGATAATTCTTCATAGAATCATATGGGTTGGAAAGGACCTCTGAGATCATCAAGTGCAACCCTTGATCCACTACCACCACAGTTACTAGACTATGGCACCTAAGTGCCACATCCAGTGTCTTCTTAAATACCTCCAAGGATGGAGAATCCACCACTTCCCTGGGCAGCCCATTCCAGTGCCTGAAATTGTCAGGCATTGGAATTTTTAAACTGTCCCATGCAGAATCAACAGGTACTATACAGAATAAGATAACATGAAAGGGAGATGCATATTCGTTCTTTCTCCACATAACAAGATTTCCCTTTGCACATTCACTCCTAAGCCATGGGAATCTCATCACATTATTAGAGGCATAACCAAGAAAGCCCTTATACTCCTCCACAATGTTGTCAGATCAGTAATCCAGGCCATCATTTTATAGGGAATGGGATCAGAACAGAATAACTGCGTGTTACAGAGTGACATAAAGATGGCATAGCAAGTTAAGAAAGCTCACTCTTTAATATCTGATTTTATGTGTCACAACGTTACTTAACATGTGAACAGCTTTGGGAGTTTTAATCCTCCCACCACACTGGAAAATCACACTTAGTATGCAATGAAATCACCCTACACTATGATTATTGCCAGTCATGATTTACATATGTGCCTCCTGCTTTGTCACTTCCTAGCACTATTCCCAAACCAGGCCCCACAGGCCAGATGAGGACACCACTTTTTCATCAGGAGAAAAGGAAGGCAAGGAACAGGGAAGAACTGCAGGGGGCAGTAAAGTGGTGACTGGGACTTGTTTGAATTTTGGACCCATTTTTGGCTCTAATACTCAAGACAATAAGAGGAGCTTCACAAATGGATCCTGAAAAGCAGCAGGTGGACTTGCAACCCAGTTCGTGTCAGGACTTTGACTGGTAACAGGACTGCAAGCCATGCTCCTGTCTTTGGTTTCTTCTTCTAGCTTCTCCACATCTGCAGCATCAAGAGAGAATATCAAGTGCAAGGCATTTCACTTGCAGTCATGAGCCAGGCATTTTATGCTGCACCAGAGGTGAGGCCGTTAGCACAAGATAAAACTAAGACTTTCATCATCACTGCTCTGTTTTAATCTTAGAGATGTTTGTTGTTTCACTTACAGAATTACTAAAGTTTCCTTTAATAGGACCTGAAAAACCTGGTTAAACTGATTTCTTTCATTCCTTTTTCTCAGATGCTGGCTTCCTTCCCTTCCTGCATTAGTCATCCCAACAACCTGGTTTTGATAGCACAGTCACTACGGATCACCCGCATGCAATATTCAGAAGCATCCTCCACATTCACCAAGGTAAGGATTAGAAACAATGACAGAGAGCAAATGCTACACACTGAGCGAGGCAAACAGTAAGGTAAACCAGTGGAGCATGTCAGAATAAAACTTCCTTCAGCTCTGCTGCAATTCTCTACAAGTTTCACATGTTATGTGAGATCTTTGGTGACCTTCAGGTCATATCCTCGGTCTCTTACTTTCTCTTCCACATCTCCTAAGGGTTGTTTTCACCCTCCCTCACATTATTCTCTCTTCACTGCTTGAGCCTTTCCTCTTCTTGACATCAGTCAGCACCACTACCTATTTCTTCTTTGCCTTTCTAAGGATTGAGGTCAGTCTTAAAACAATGATCTGTCTGAAGAAGACAGAAGAAGTCCCCTGAGAACTCTTTCTTGCATGTGTTTGCTGGCTGAATCACACTGTTCTGTGGCCATGAACAGATGGCCAGAGCCAGTCCTCCAGGCTGCCAAAATTGATTCATATTTCCAGACAAGTGACAAGAGTATCCTACCTTTTGGAAGAACAAAACTTCTCCTCTGCAAGCTAAAATGAGAGTTCGAGGTTTCTGATAAATCCCATCCTTGAAGGATGGATTTCTTCTGGGTAAATTCATGCAGTAAAAAAGACAGACATCTAAAAAAGGGAGACCTGAAAAATCCAACATGTTGATTCTTCCTTTTTGAGTCTGCTCTTGTTAAAAAACACAGAGAGAGGGAATGGAAACAGATTTTTCTCAATGAAACATTAACTAACTAAGAAATTTGCATTTAAGGTAAAAGCTCAAGAGGAACTAAAAGGCAAACTGGAATTTCCCTGTGGGAATAACCGATTTGTTTGGCAACTGCACAAGTATCAGTGATTCAGTATCAGCAATGAACAAGAAAAAGAGTACAAGGCAAAAGGAAATAAGCAACTTACATGTGTTCCAGCTCTCTTTGTGTATCTTCCAAAGAAATGCCCAGCAGCACACAGAGGCCTCGTCCTATTGAGCTGATCTGTTCACCACCCACTGGGGAAGGAGAGGGGGAAAAGTAAGGTTAAATGCACTATCTTGTTTTATGGCACTGGTTTTAGCTGGAAAACTGTTCATCCACCAGAGAAAACAGCATTTCCAAACCCTGCTTCTCTGTGTTAAGTTTGTAGAGATTAAAGATCACATAGAAGCATTCTTTCAAAAGCTTCCCAGCGTCACAAATTCTGTGTGAGCTTAGGATGCTTACTCCAGCACTTGTTGAAAGATTTTTACTACAGTTGGATCAGCTGTGCTAACCAGAGGGGTGGTAGAACTCTCTCAAGATTTGTGAAAATTATCCACCTGGTTGATGTCACTAAATTTACTCAAGTTCTCTACTCCACCATTCCCTTCATACTTTGTATTCGTTGCGAAAAGGTGACTTCTACATTCTACCCTCACGAATTTTTTGAAATGTGACTTTTAATAATCTGCAAATTCTGCCCTTCTAACTGGGAACATAACCCCTTTAATGACATTTACAATAAAACACAAACCATCACAGATCTATTTTGTTTTCCTAAGAAATGTTTTAAATTATCTTAATTATCTTAAATTATTTTGACATGAGATGGTTGATTCTGAGATCACTGTAGTAAGATTAGGTGCAGCCTTAAAACTGAGATAAGCACCAGTTACCCAGCTGCTAAAACTGCATCCAGGCTCAAGACTGGGCAAAAAGCTCCAAACACCCTATAAAATGAAAGAAGATCAGGACTCCAGCAAAAGCTGAAAGTTTGTGTCTCTGCACTAGTGGCCATATCAGGACTATTCCCAACGGGCAGAAGCAAACCCGAGGGAAAAATTCCTCACAAAGACTCCTTCCATTTGATCTGGGTATGAGTCCTCCAGCTCAGTAATCTGTTCTGCTAAGTACAGTACCCTCCCCCTCAAACTCTTCAACAGCCAAAAAAACCCAGTTTAAATTATTCCCCAGAGAGGTGGCAGCAAGTCAGCAAGAACTCCAGTGCTGATGGGATCTGATCACCGCTGTGCCCACAGTACCAGCTGTGCACAAAAACTGCGCCCCTTATACAGGCGTGCTCTGTCAGTGCCCTTTGCTAGCGTGAAGGCCATCCTGCTGCACACTTCTCGGCCCCCGGGCCGAACAGCACAACTCGCTGTGGTGGTCACAGGCTCACCGCTGACATGCACACGCAAAACTGTGACCGTGGGTGCCAGCACGTGTTCGTGATGCGAGGAGGCGGCTGGGATGGCTGCTCTGACACGCACAGGCAACGAATGTGGAGCAGTCACTGGTTCGGCCCTGCCACACGAGCAAGCCGCGCACGGTGGCGGTGGCTGTCGGGGCACACCTGCACACGCTGGGGGCTCGCACAAGGGATGCACTTGCAGCCCACACATCGGCGCGCCACAGCGACCGGGGAAGCCCCGCCAACACAGACACACACCAAGCCTGACAGAATTCAAGGAGCCTTTGGACAATGCTCTCAGGCACACGGTTTGACTCCTGCGGATACCCCGTGCAGCGCTAAGAGTTGGGATTAGATGATCCTTGTGGGTGCCTTCCAACTCAAACAAGCATTTTTCTGTAAACACCCCAACAAGCAATGCAAAGATGACTGCGACCGTGGTACCGATACAAAGGCACTCGAGGAGGCGACTGCAGCGGGACCGCCAGCCCGCGCCGGCAAGGTGAGGATGTACACAGACCTCAGTACGCAGACCACACTCAACCCATGAGGGAGCCGGGCTGGGCCCCCGCGGGAGAAGCGAGCGAGCCGGCCCACGCCAAACTCACGCAACGCGACGAGGAAAGGGGAGCGCACATACACACACACATACACGCACACATACACATACACACACACACACACACACACACACACACACACACGGCCGCCCCCAGCCCTCCCGGCCGGGGCGCACTGACCTGTGACGCTGGCCTGGGCCACCCGCTGTACGATCGCCTTCATGGCGCAGCGCGGGCCGGCGCCGAGCCGTGACAGGCGGCGGGGGCCGGCAAGGGCGGCCGCTCCCTGCCCGCCGCCCGCCCGCACCGCCCCCCGGCGGCCGGGAGGTGCTACTGCAGCCCCCCGGCACTCCGTACCGGGCGCCACCAACAGGGGCTGCTTCCAGAGTGGAGGGACAGGTGGGTGCAGTGGAGGTTCCAGGTGAGCGCAGGACAGGTGTGTGCAGATGTGCGCACAGCAGGTGTCCACAGGTGAGCGCAGGGCAGGCGTGTGCAGATGTGTACATGTGTGTACAGGCCCAGTGTCTACAGGGAAGGTGTGTTCAGGGCAGACGTGTTCTGGGCAGGTGTGCATGGACGTACACAGGACACGTGCGTAGAGGAGTGCACGGGACAAGTGTGCGTAGGACAAGCACGCATGGGCATGCAAAGGACAGGTGTACACAGGTGTTCAGTGTGTGGAGGGGCTCCCTTCCTCTAAAGGGGAGTTAATGTCTGTAGGATTTTGTGGGGTACCTACAAAAAGGAGAAAATGCAGGTAACCAGTGGCACCTCTACAGCAACAGCTGTAGGGACATGAGGCATTGCCCATAGAAATCAGCAGCTGAGAGTAGCCCTCTGGAAAAGGAGGTAGTAGCTGTAGGGACCAGAGAAACCTAAATGGAAAGGTGAGGCTGTTAGGTGCATGGATTGGGTGGGACTTGTGTTATAAAAGTTCCTACAGAATTATAGAATGGTTTGGGTTGGAAGGGACCTTAAAGATCATCTAGTCCCAACCCCCCTGCTTTGAGGCCTTTGACTACACCAGGTTGCTCAAGGCCTTATCCAAAACCTTGCCTTGAATGCTTCCCCAGCTGGGGCATCCACAATGTCCCTTGGCAATCTGTTCCAGTGCCTCGCCATCCTCCCAGTAAAGAATTTCTTCCCAATACTTACCCTACATTTTCCCCCTTGTCCTATCACTACAGTTCCTCATGAGGAGTCCCTCTTCAGCTTCCCTGTAGGCACCCTTCAGATACTGGAAGGATCTGGAACCTGAGGTGTGTGGACAGACAGCTTTCCATATGGCAAGATGGAAGACCTTAGAGAGATTCATGTGGGTTAGGACTGGGGGTGTCCTAAAAAGGCTGTAGGGAGAGCCTTGATAGAAATGGGGAGGTGGGGCAGGAGTAGGTAGAAGCCCTTACAGAAATGAAGTTCTGCCAGTGCAGAGTCTTGGGTCAACTCCCCCCAAAAGGGAGGTCATGTCCATAGGGACTGGAGGAAGCCCCTGGAAAAAGGAGGGGCTGGGGGCAGAGCTCGAGAAGAGGAAGTTGAGGCTGCAGAGATCCCCTACAGCAATGAGAAACGAGGGGAAACATCAACAGAAAATGGTGGCCAGGAGCTGGGAAAGGAGGTGATGAATACAAGGACTAGAGAAAACTCTACAGATGAACATTGGTTATGGTCACAGACCTTGTATCCTACAAGGGGGCATAGCATGTATAAGGATCAGGAAAATCCCTATAGGAACAAGAGCCTGGAGCAGAAAATTTAATAGCTTTTTATCTCGCAGTAACATTTCTGCACTTGTAGTTCATAAACTTTTATTTGAAACACGAGTAAGAACTCTTGTGCCTGAAACACTAAACTACGCTTCTTCCCATTTACTCATTGTTCTTCAAGTATTCACTTCAGAGCTGCTCAGTTGAAAGCCATCCCAGGTACACTCTGGATCATCCAGGTACATCCTGCACACCAGCTGGGAAATCAACTTCACACCCGGTCAGAGCATTGGTCATGGGACACCAGGCAGCACACAGGTTCATTAACACCTCACAGTACACCTGGGTGAACCCAGTTCATGTTCAGCAACTCCGATACATGCACAGAGAACAGCAGTGACACAAGCAGACGAGAAGGTTTCCAAGTCCAGCAGAGTGGTGTCCAAGACAGAGCTGTTGCTTCAGCAATGCAAGGGGACAATTTTCCAGTGGTGGTCTGGTGTAAGGCACTGGGATGACATTCTCAGAGCCCCAACACAATGTTCTGAGCTTTCAGGCAGCTCACTTCTCAGAAGGAGGGCTGCCACTAGAATCAAAGAACGATACCACACGCCTGAGCAGTCGAGTAATAGGAGGCTGAACGTCTTTGTATACTATTTCTGTTCTCACTTGGAATCCTAAAGGTGTTTCCGAAGTGTATACTTCCTTGCGGGGTGCTTGGTTCGTCTGAGGATCATTTTCACTCTCTAAGGAATAGGGGGAGGGTAAGAGAGGAAACAAAAGACAGCACAGTAATAAAAATGTTTCATGCCTTCATCATCGCACAACAGCAGCCACATGGGCAATCAGTCTTCTTTTCCCCTTCCCTCAAATTCTGAGGAGTAGACAGCAAAGATCTGGTAACTGGGTAGTCAGAAAAAGTGATTTACTAGGGTATGTTAGATACATGCACTGGCACTGGACAAGAATCAGTACTACATTATTCAAAATAACAACTGGCTTCCAAGTTACCCACATTAAAGCTAGCTCAAGCAGTTTAATGCAGAGCTGACCAAAGGTTAAAGCACTGTCCAAAGGCCTCTTAAACACCAACAGGCCTGGAGTGTCGACCACTTCTCTGGGAAGCCTGTTCCACTGACTATCCTCCCGGTAAAGACATGCTTCCCCATGTCCAGCCTAACCCGCCCCCAGCACAGCTTTCACAGCGTAAATAAAAGCAACAGTTTGGGAAGACCGCTGATGTGACGTCCGACGAAGCACACGCTTCTCCCTTCAACAAGGCATTTATCTTCCATCAGGGTTAACCCATCCGGGCTGCCAGGGGCCGGTTCGCTCACCCAGCCCAAGCAAAGGCCGCGCTCCGGCTGCCCCACAGCTGCTGATCACAGCTGGGTTCTGAGCTATCACGCACTACAACTACGTGACCATGACCGGAGTACAAAACGAAGCGAGTCAATCTTGAAAAAAAAAGACTGCTGCTGTCACTTCCACACCCAAGCGCCTCGAGGGGCGGTTGGGCGGTCGGGCGTAGTGCCGGGGCAGCGCGGCGAGGGCAGCACCCGGCCCTACCTTCCCCAGCCCAAGTGCGCGGCGTCCCCGGAGGCGACGGCGACACCTTCCCTCGGTACCCGCTCGCCCCAAGCTCCCTCAGGCAACCACCGCCCCCGGACATGGGAAACTCCTCTCCTGAGCGAGGCCCCACCTCCGCCAAACCCCCCACTCAGAGGCCCAGCCGCGTCACGCCTTCACCCGCGCCCCGCCGAGGTGACCTCCGCCGGTCCCGGGACCGCGCCAGCCCGTACCGGGGCCGTCATCGCCGCCGCCGCCGTGGCGTGTGTAGTACATCATCCCGAACAGCGCCGTCCACCCGCCCACCGAGTACAGCAGCGCCGCCCGCGCCTTCCACACCGCCGCTCCCATGGCGCCCCAGCAAGGCCGGCGCTCGTTGGCCGCGCCCCGCCGCCAATGGGGAGGCGCGCAGGGCGGGGGCGGAGGCGAAGGGAGGAGGAAGAGGAGGAGGAGGAGGGAGGAATCACCCATGGCGCGTACACCTGAATTCGGGAACGGCACTGAGGAGTGGTGCTCTCACCTGATTTTATTTTTCATTAACACAGGCCGCTGGTTGCTAAAAGATACTTTTTAAGAACGCACGACGTTAAAATTAAGCCAAGGATTGTCAAAAATCTCTGTTGTTCCTTCAGGTCTGATTACAGTGTGAAAAATTTAGGGTAAGCAGAATATAGACAAAAGGGAATACGAATAAGTTAGAAAGGAGCAGTAAAAAACTCCCCCCGAATATTTATTTCATGTAATTCTTAAAACCCCTAGTTTAAAAGAGAGAAAAGGAAATGTAACTAAACTGCTCCATTTCTGTCATCAGCATGATCCATGTCTGTTCTTGCTCCTCAGTTTGATCAGTCATGATGCACTTGAAACTGCCAGCTTTTTTAAGTGGTCCATGAATACCTGAAGACTCACATCATCTGTCAAGATTGGAGCTCCAGATTCCTGGGGGGTAAAAAAAAAAAAAAAAGCCTAAAATACTGTTGTTAATGCAGGGGATTTACTGAAAGCAAATAAAATGTTAGCGCTCTAAACTAACTGCCTGCTAAATTAACCACCTTTTTCTCCTGCAAAAGACAGGATCATTAGAAATGCTCAGCATCTCTAATGAAAAGTTGCTACTCTTTGCCAACAGCACTAACACTGTCCTCCAGTACAATCTGAACTACTGCAGAAAAGTCTGTTCTTCCTAAAGCATTAGGAATTTTGCTGCCCAGAGTGCTAGACAAACAAGGTAAACAAAAAGGATATAAAAGTCTACTATTCTCAGATAGAATTCTTAGATCTATACGTATCCATATGCTAGTTACTTCTCCCAGAATACTAAATACATTGTGATCTATTTAAATCATATTTGTAGGGAAGAGTCAAGATAAATTGCTATATCATGTCACCTGTAATCTCTAAGAACATAGGCTACATAAAATCAGCTGCTTCCTTCAGTAGCAACCAACACAGAAAATTCTCCTGGTTTGCCTGTACCCCCCCATGCAGCTGGTAAAATCAAAGGAACTAACTACTCCTTGTGGAGTAGTTTCCTTCCATTCTTTCTGTAGTTTCCTTCCATCCTTTTTAGTAGTTTCCTTCCTCCTTTCCTTCCATCAAGCTACTCAGGTCCTGAGCTGTTGATGCATCACCTCTGTTTGGACAGGCTTCGATTTCTTGAGAAAAACTTCAAAATCAACTGGATTTTGTGGAAAATTTGTGGGGATTCAGTACAAGAACAGGAACATGAATTCAGTCACCCACGCTTGAAAACTACTATTCTCATCATCTAGTGGTCCCTACCAGTACTGTTTATCTTATCAACAACCCTGGGTAAGAAACCGAAGACAAATGTAACCTGTTCTCCTTTCATGGCCACGTAGTGAAACCACACTGCACAGCAAAATATGTACATTTTACAGCATTCCCAAACATGAGCAGCTCTTTCATTGCTTACCTGTCCCCATGCATAGAGGTTATTGTGGGTCTGAGAAGGGTTCACTTTAGACAAGAGGAACCGAGCCTATTGGGACAAAAGAGCAGTAGTTTTGTAAAATGACAGACCTGTTAGCTCCCTCAAGCTTCATACTACCTTAGATCCGTTACTAGAGGTGTTCCTCTGCTTTTGCAAGCAAATTTAACTTCAAACAGGTTTCAAGTCCAGAAATAGCCCTGCTCCACAGACAACCTGTCTCCAAGGGGCACTGAGTGCTCTGCTACAACAAGCCACGCTCGCCTGGCAGGGCAGCTCTGGTTCCATGCGACATGGGCACGTCACCAGCACCGTCCCTCGTGTGCCCCATCTGCTCTTCAGAAAAGGGGTCAGTGGAGGACCAGTGTAATAGAGTCACATCAAAAATCAATACCAAATCTTTGTTTTGGACCATCAGTTCCTGCACAGGCAAGCACAGCACAATGCAGTTCCAAGAAGAACAACAATAGGAACTATTTTACATCCTCATTCAGTGTTAGAGAATAAAGGATTAGACGTGTAGTAATGATTTATTCAGTAATGCTGAATGAATAAAGAATCATTCAGCATTACTGCGGGCTAACGATAGACAGATAACAAAAAAATTTCTTTCCCACCTCTTTGGGAATAAAATGTATTTAAGTCACCTTTTCCATTTTTTTCCCATCCTCAGATTTCAAAAAGTATATCCAGCAAGTGGCTTGCTTATTAAAAGACAGAGTTGTAGTAAAAGCTCATGAGAAAATATGCAAGCTCTGTACTCTGAAGAGCTAAATTACCATTATGTTTAACTTACAGAACCATCCTTCCGGGAAAGCAGAAAGACAGCCATTTGCTCAAGGCAACAACAGAAGGAGTTCCTCCATAAACTTTCCTACCTGACTGCCACCATGTTCAGTGTGGATGTAACGTGGCATTGGGAATCTGGTCTGCAGGATTTCCTGGGCGTCATCTAGTGGGGCTTGCAGTAGGTGCTTGAAGTTTTCATATTCGGGCATGTCTTGGTATCCAGCTTTCTGCCACTGTGCAATAGTCTATTGATGGGACAGGGATGAAATAAAAACAAGACCAGAGATGACCGCAAGCCTCCCCTTTTTAACCTGCACATCTTAAAGCAGCAGAACGTTATGCGTACTTCTGCTTACAGGGTAAATGCACACTTTCACTGCTCTGGCAAAAACATTAATTTCTGTCCCTGAATTCAAGCACAGGCACTCAACACAAAAGCTGGCAGCAATTTGTACAGTGCAAAAGCAATTAGTTGAAAGTGATCTTCAAATCTTTATGTTTCAGCCTTTGCTAACATAGAAAGATGAAGAACCTGACCTGACCTTACAGAATTTTCACAGTACCTATTGTATGTACCATATGTAGGTACCAATTGTTCTACACATATACTGGTCACACATTTAGCTCTTCCTCTGTCTAAATTTTACCCACTTGCTGAGTGTCTTGCTCTGCAACAGGTAGAACCTGTTTAAGGTCACTCCAGATTTCCTGTCACTGTTGACTCAAGTGTTCAACTCCTGTTCGTGTCAATCGGATATCCCTTCTCACTTCTCAAAGGGAAAAAATCCTATATAGAGTGAAATCGGAAGCCAATAGTGGAGCTGCCAAAAACTATCATGCCAAACTTCAAGCATTCTAATAACAGTCATCAAATAACAGCAAAGTAGCTTAGTTTAAAAACAAAGGAAAGGGTTAAAATACCTCCCAAAAAGTTTTCACTAATAGGAATCATGAGGGAATAGGGATAGGAAGAATATGAGGGGGGAAAAAAGGCATTAAAGAACAGGGAGTTTTCCAGAAAAAGAAGTGGAAAGCAGCCTTCTTCTTCATCCCTTACCCTATAACTACTCTAGGATGTGATACATTTCTGTTCTTCAGTTACAGTAGTGCACTGCTCCCTTCCAAAACCTGAAAGGACTGAAATACGGATCTACAGGTCTGCATAGTACACAGGCAGACCGAAGTAGATCAAAGCCAAGGAGTAAATCTGTATGTTTAGAAAGAGCCTGTATCTAAGCATTTACCTCAGTCATGATGGAAGAAATACAGAAGCAGCTTCCAAAAGATCCAGTATTTAAAAGTAAAAACTATAAAACTGCCTGATTTCTTTAAGAGCAGTAATATTTAAGTGTCATATCCCTGCAATCAAGTCTGTCACGTACCTGAAAATCAAACTGTAACTCTTTGCCCTGCTTATTTTCAAGTTTCTCTAGCCTTTTCCATGCATGGTAAGGGATCATGTGCATTACCAAGCTAACATAACAGCTGCTACTCAGTGCAGAACACATCCTTAGCAATTCCAGTATTATTTTAATTCTGACAACATGCATACCATGTCATTAAGCGCATGTTGGCTTTGCAAGAAGCTTATTTTAAACTAACAGCAATGCTGTCCACATGCATGGCAGGAGGAAGGGAGTGCAAACAGAGAAAGAGAACGTATTTCACTGTACCTCACCAAGGTAGATAACTATCTGGAAGAAAGTATCCATCAGGAGGATTCTGTCAGGAAGTATACTGCTGCTATCCAAAAGCACTGGCTGGAGAAAATAAAGAATGAAGTCAGGCACCCCTAAGCCGTCAGAAGTATATTAACCTTCACGGTTGGCCAAACAGCTTGTTGCACCCTGCCCTTACAGGCACTGCTTGGTCAATGTGAATGCCTGGCAGAGCGTGGCCAGCCTCCTGCAGCATCACAGAATGGAGCAGCAGGTTATCAGCATCTCTAAAGGAAGCCAGAGAGCATCCATGGCCCTCCAAGCATAATTTGGTATGATCTTGAACAAAAGTATCTCAGCTTTAACAATTAAAAAAGAAATATAGAGGCCTTTTTGCTGAAATAGTGTTACTCTGACTGAATACTCGTTATTTTGGGTTGATTCACCTCTTCTGTAAAACACAGACTCACCTCAGGAGGCCCATGGAAAGAATAAGCATAAAGGATGGGCTGGATCATAATGAGAGACTGAGTCAGATCTTGCCTAGCAAAGTGATGACGGTAATAAGAAGATTCATCTGGACTGTTATTGAAGACCTGCAGGAATGGGGAGCGTCGTAGATGGAACATGAACTGCACCGGAAAGATAAGTGAGAAATGTCAGCCAAAGTTGCCAAAACTCCTGGACCCAAATCCAATCTTTCTGAACAGCAAGTTCATTAACTACTCAGAATTCTTCCCCTATCAGTCACTTGCAGCATGGAACTACAGGACCAGCCCACTAAAATAAAGAAGCACCTGTGCCTCCCTTCTTGAATCTGGTAAACAGTACAAGATGTTTTAGTATCACTCACAATCACCCTTGCACACTTTTCCCACTGCTGTGGGAAGTGACGTTCTTACCTGAGGATATAAAGAAAAAGATTCTGATAATCTGAAGGAGTTGGGATCATCTTTGTTGTATTGTCCAAATTTCTGACACTGTTGGAAGCAAAATGGATACTTTGGTTATCTATCTTTTTTCTATTTTTCTCTTTGTTTTTTTAGAATTAACACCTTTTTTTTCCTAGAAGGGTGTTCTTTTGGTTGTTTTTAAACAACCAAGGCATGAACTTGATTAGTAATTACCATATTCACATTCTTTAAGTCAGTGGTTTCTCTGTCTTACTGGAATGAGAATGGCGATTCAATCTATTTTTATATATATATATAAATCCTAGATTTGAAATTATCCAAGAATGAAAGAAATAGTGCTTCTGTAGCACTACTCCATTTTTTCCATTAAATCAGGGCTACTACATTATACTTGAACTGCTTTGTACACTATGAAACATTTCTGCAGCAACTACTTCCTGCTAGAACAGCAGCAGACTGGCATTTCACCAACTGCTTCACTGAAAACAAGAAGCATCAATGGTTTCAGCAATTTAACTAGAAATTACTCCACAGTCTTTTCAGCATGCAGTGTGCCTGTTTTGTGTTCAAATCTCTGTTTTTCAGTGTCTGATGTGCCACACTGTGTTAGTACCAACATGGGTGTTTGGACAAGGCCAACATTGACAATTTGGGCTTGTAAAATTCAAAGCAAGAGACAGCAAGAGGTTGCAGAATTAATTCAGGTTACTACCCTGAACTTGGCCCACATCTGAGTGCTGTGTCTAGGTTTGGGCTCTCCAGTGCAAGACAGACATGGGTATACTGGAGTGGGTTTAGCAGAAGCCACCAAGCCTGTCAGGTGTTGGAGCATCTCAGGCAGAAACTGAGGCTGAGGAACCTGGGTTTGTTCAGCCTGGTGAAGAGTAGGATCAAGGAGTCAAATCGCTGTCTACAGCTACCTGACTGGTAACTGGGCAAATGGAAATTCTGACTGGGAAATAGAGGCAGGGGAAAGAAAACAAAAATCCTAGTGACTGTGATCAGACATTGGAACGAGCTGTTAAAAGAAGCAAGAGAAACCCCATCTTTGGAGATCTTCAAAACTCAACAAGATCTGGAGCAACCTGCTCTAACTTCAAAGCTGGCCCTATTTTAAGCAGGAGGGTCAAAACAGAGACCTTCCTACTGTATTATTCTGTGTTTCACTATCATTCATTCAATCTCAGGTTTAATTCTTTCAATATGATGGGATGTTTAACTACCCCATCAAAAGTCTGCTGATCACAACTGAATTCTAAGATATCACATACTACAAGTATGTGAGCATGATCAGAGTACAAATGAAGCAAGTCAACCTGAAAAAAGATTGCTGTTGTCGCTTCAAGAGAGCATTTTCACTGAATCAAGAATGCCCCCAGCCGCAGTCTGTTGCTCTTACCAGCCTGATCAGCTGTCTGTCCAGCCACCGCAGAACATCAGGTCCCTCCTCAGATTCAGCTCTGTACACTCCCAGTCGTGCCATCAGCACAGCAGCTGCTTCCTGGTCAAATGCAGCTTCTATATGCTGGAGCTGACTCTGTGCATCCGCCCAGCTATGGGGTTAGTAAAGGGTTAGTGCTCCATGCATCCACCTTCAGCAAAACCCAAACCAGATTCATCCTCCTTGTGCCAACTACTCTGCAGGCACTGCATGCAACAAAAAGCTAGAAAAATTCCAGCAGTCTGCAGCTTAAGTTTCTGCCACTCTGCCAGAGAACTGGCATAGGATACTCACTTTCTGGCTACAGTGGTGACACGAATGCGCTTTTCCATACTGGAGTGTTGATACTGAGTGACGAACTGCACTGCCCCTCTGCTTCCCTGAGGTATAGGTGCATTGTGCTGCAAATGAAACAAGGTCAGTCTTCAAAACATCATGGCTTTTCCATAACTCTTTCCAACTGTAACAAGCCCACACAACACAGAAACCAAAGAGAACACATAGGGAACAAAATTTCCTTTGGGGTAGCCTTCCAAGCTGCCACATGCTCAGAAATTTCCCCAGCCAACAGTTACTTCTGAGCCATCAAGTTATTACAACTTGAAGGACTGATTCTCCAAAAATTTTAATGTATTTGTACTTTTATTCTCCACTGCACCTACTGGCAAAAAGACAATTTCTTCTTTGTTAAATAAATACTATAGAAAAAAACAAGGAAAGAATGCAGGCTTTCTTCAGAACAAAACTAATAGACAATTTATACATACGAAAACAATTTCTGAGACTATTTCTTTATTACAAAACACTTGATTGCTTTGCAACCATCCACCTACAACATAAGGTATGTCATTACATTTTCTGGCCCTGTAACAAGTAGTTTGATAAGTAAAAAAGATGATCAAAACAAAAGAGAAGCAAGGACTGACCTGATTTACCACTTCAAAGTAAATGGCCAGTGTTGTACTGGGATCCAGACTACAGATTTTCCATTGAGATGTTCCTCCAATTCCAAGCTCCTGCAGAGAATCAAAAAAAAAGCAGTAATTTTGCCTCTAGCAGCAGGAAAGGTAAGCTTATATCAAATTCTGATCCAAGATACAAGTAAAGGCAGGCCTTCTAGATTTGTTATCTTTTGAGTGTGAATGAAGTTACTGAAGGTCATATAGTTAAAGAAAGCCTTATGGGTCAAGAATTTAGTCTAGGAAAGACTGTCACTTCCTGGTGACAAATTGTTTCCAAATTGTTCTTCTCCTTGAAAACTCTGACGTTCTAGCTGAGCTGTAGGTCTAGACAGAAACTTTGCACTGTTTATTTACTTTGTTATTTATGATTTTTCCATGTCAGAAACTTACATTTTCAGAGACACAAGGGCCTTTAGCATTCAATGATATGCATGGTCCAATAGCTCCTGCAATTTTCAGCTCCCTAGAGGTCTAGAACAAGGTAAAAAAAAAAAGTCTTAGTTTTTTTTTTTTTTAATCAAGTCAATCAAGCAGAATATACAGTCTAAACCAGTTGCTCAGATTTGGTGAGATGATAAAAAAACCAAACCCACGAAACAACAGCAACAACAAAAAAACACCACCACAAACTCACCAAGCTTCCAAATCAAAATTCCTTCCACTCCTGTGCAGTGCTTCTCCCAAAGAAGTCAAGATGACATCTAACCTCAAACATGTACACTTTTCTACACCCCAGAGACTTCAACTGACTTTTAAGTGAACAGCACTTGAATTATACCCCCATTATGTCATCCAATCAAACTAATCTCTCACCTTCACATCCAAATTTGCACCAAAAGCCATCCGAAACTCCCCATTATACCCTTTGTTAAATACCCGCTGGAAGGTCTGTTTGAAGAGAGAAGTGTTGAAGGAGTCTCCCATCACCATGTGTCCTCTGGGAAAGAAAAAACAATACACAAGGGAACTGAAGCAACCGTAACTTATATATATAAGGGAACTAGAAGTACAAAGGATACATCCCTCCAAGTCTTACACACGCAAACACATTCAATAACTCTTTTAGAGCATGCCTTCGCATAGGCAGAATTCACATCAGGGAACACAGATTCATGGACTCCTACAAAGCCAGACATGTTAGTGCTCCACCTTTGCCAGCTTGCTTTCTCAGATATATTTCTTACCATCCCTTTAGCTGCCTTCAAAATGTTCATGTTCCACCAGTTGGAAATGTCTCAGCTCAAGAAGGCTCTTTGTTCAGCCTGCTTTCCCTGAGCAGAGCTGGAACCCCCCACACTACGCAAGGGGTGCCTGCACTGCTGCAGCACTTGGATGGTTGTGCTGGGCCTCCCCTTAAGTGCCATGGCAAACCCAGGCCTGATCAGATGCAGCTTTGTAACACAGCCAAAGGTTCTAACAAACTCTCTGCTGCTTACTGAGCACTGAATGATTATTTGCAAACACCTTGCATTTGCTCTAACCATCCTTTGACTCCCTAGGCAGAGTAAATGGCCAGTAAGACATGCTGAGTCTCCAAAAGGCCTGGGTTAGCATACAGCCTCACAAAGAGATCACTTTCAGCAACATGGAACACAGACATTTATCCCTTAGAGATGTCATTTAAAGCTGGACCCAGGGAAGCCAAGTGAGCTGTTAAGCAGAGAAAATTTAGCCCTGACAGCAATCTTAACTGCTTTTTGAACCATTCTTCCCCTCCAAGAAAAAAATGCAGGTGCCACCTTTGTGCTGTCCTTCCTGCTGTGAACATACCCGGTGAGGTTTGCACAGCACTTCATCTCCAGCAGCCCAGTCTGGTCCAGGGCACAGGCGTAGATGTCGATGCAATGCCCGTTGGCCGCAGTGCGATTAGCCAGTGTCTCATAGTGCTGTGGAACACATACACAGTGCTCAGGGTGCCGCAGTGGGCAGTGTTTCTGCTGCTGTCCAGCTGCGGCATACATGTGAAGCACAAGGCACAAATGGGGCAATTACCAGTGCTGTAGTAACTAAACAGCTGTCTGCTCTTACTGCTTTGCTGCAGCACGCTTTTCCCATCTAGGATGAGGGATGCACTTGGATGAGATTGAGTTGCATGTCTCAAATACAGAGAGTGCATGAATCGCATGGGATCTTTGTCTGTGATGACTTAGTGGAAACCCCAAGATTTCCAGGTGATAGTTAAGAAAATAGGTGTCATACTGCTCTCTCTAAGCTAACAAGGATATATCATGTCTGACATTTTTACTATTTTAACAATTGTTTTACACATCAAGAAGACAAAGGAAGCTTTCTGGAAATGACCAATTCTTGGAAGACAGGTTTTTTTCTTCCCAGAAGGAGATAAAATGATGTTGAACAAACTCTCCACCCAACATCAGCTAAGAAATAACACTGAAATACTTTTTTCTCTGAGAAGATACAAAACCATGCTGGAAAACTAACTAGGAGGAAGTCTTTTACCCTTCCCTTGACCATTCTCACAATTTACCGCACACAGAAGACTGGGCATTTTAAGGACAACCACTCATATATCTGGACATACCGTTCCTACACTGATAGAATAGAATGTATTTCCTGGGGAAGGACATTGGGCAGCTGTCAACACAGCAATGTATATAGCTTCGTGTACTGTCCTATCTCCCCCACGTAGTGTTCCAATACAATATTCAGTTTTAGCTTCTAAACATACCCAGCAGGCACTAGCACCTACTTTGGTGGCCTTCTTCATGAACCTTGCGTTGTCCTTCTCTATGTCGTGCCAAGAACGGATGGGTGTTTTCAGTTCATCCCCTACCACCATGCCTGGTCCTTGTGTCGGTGGCCCGCCTGTAAAGAGCATTATTCTGGCCCCTGTGTTTGGAAATGTGCCCTAAAATAAAAACAAAGACTTATATTAGAAGGAAGGGAAGGAGGAAGGAAGGGAGAAAGGGAGAGGGAGAGGAAGGGAGGTAAGAAAAGAAAAAAGGACTTACTAAATTGTGTTATGAGTTTGAAGTCCCTTTCTGAATTTTCCCCATGCCACCATGCAAGGGCAATACAGTGTGGCCAGGCAGCTGGGGCATGGGACCAGTCACAGAGGAGGGGGAGCAGGGGGAGTGAGGGGAGAGGGGTTCTAGTGGAAGGTGTCGTGGGAGTTTGGAGGGGATAAGAACAGTTGGCCTGAGAGAAATAGGTTCTCTTTGTTTCTGGCTTTCACTCTGCCTGGAGAGCCTCACCGCTCCTAC
The DNA here is from genome assembly GCF_003031625.1 of Empidonax traillii. Lineage (NCBI taxonomy): Eukaryota > Metazoa > Chordata > Aves > Passeriformes > Tyrannidae > Empidonax > Empidonax traillii. The sequence goes on from NW_020955941.1 coordinate 182,297, forward strand.
AGACACAGCCCCCGTGCTCACCGGCTGCCCCCTAAGCCAAAGTGCCCCATGCCACGTGCCTGGCGCTAGGACCGCGGCACATACCAGTGTTTTATTGACAGCCAGCGTGGTGGGTCCTTTCCGCCATTCTATTATCATCTACAGCGGCTCTGCACTGGCTTGCCACACTGCAGCCACATGAGCCCTGCGCCCACAGCTCCAACTGGAGGCTTCTCACCATGCCAGCCTGCCGGACCGGTGCTGTCCCTCCCCCTGTCAGCCACCGCCCACACTCTGGCTCCCGCAGCTGCTGCAGCTGAACAACCCCTCACGCCACAAGCTGCCAGCCCGTGGAGGGGAGCCCCGTGATGGACAGAGTCCACCACCACAGCCAAATTCACCTAACCAGCAGGAACAAAATAACTACACCCAGGTTTTTTGTTTGTTTTAGGAGGGTGAAATCAGCAGGGGGGAAAAGCTCTCTGCCATCCCTCCCCACATTCCTTTTGTTTGACGGGGAGGGGGGAAACCATGCAGCTGGGCGGTTTCCAGTCTCTTGAGGGGAGGGGTGGAGACAGAGACCATTTTCTCTCTGTACCCCTGTGGTTGTTGTGTTTTGCTGTTTTGCTCTGTATTGTTCTCCACTATTACTAAAAACTGTTATTTCATTTCTACACATTGGTCAGAAAGTCTCATATTTTCAAATCTACAGTAAGTCCGGGAGGGAGGGGGTCTCTATTTCATCAGAGGTCCTGCCTCCCTGGCTTACATTGTCTTTAACCCAAGACAAATGGCAACAAAGTTTTCTTTAGAGAAGTCTCTGCATCTGTTTCTGCGATGTTACAAGGACCTGCCTCTGCTACAGACCATCTCAATAAGTAGTAATGACACGCACAGCACTCTGATGAAGTTTAAACCTAAACTATGTTAAGCTTCCGGTTTGCAAAACAGGAAGCAGGCAGTTTGTTCACTTTACTTCTGTCCTAGATGACCCTCAGATAAACCCAGTGCATAGCATCACCTGTTGTGTGGCAATACACAAAAGAATCAGAGACCTTTAACCACCTGTGAATTTTACCTCTTAAATGAAACCTCCAGCCCACTCTACATCAGCTAGTGCTTATACACATCAAATGTCAGTAGAGACAAGTTGCACCTCTGCAGCCCAATGTAACCCAGATGGACCGACACCTGTACACATCTCAGCAAACTTTGCCATGTGCTCACTTTGACTGCTCCTCTCAAACACCAACATTACAAGTACCTCCAATAAGCCAACTGCAATTGAAAGAGCTACTCCAGTGGAACGTAAAGGTCTCTTTCCCTGGGTCACTGGCCACGGATCCCTTTGCAGTTCTCCAAGCAGATCTGTTAAATTCATGTCAATCTTATGTACTGGCTGTAGAAACCTGCAAAAATTCAAAGGCAGTGTTGTCCTACTTCTAAGTTCAGAAAAGAAAAAAAGTGTCTCTTTGTTCCTGGCACACATAAATTGCACTGAAACAGCAATCAGAAGTAAAAAGATGTGCCATGTTGCCTTCTTATATCCAAACTTTCCAAGACAACAAGCCTATGCAAAATACAAAATTTTATCAAAACAAGACATCAGCCACTGGCAAGAAGGCAAAGTCACACAAAGAATAGGAAAAAAATTCAATGGTGATTTAGTTTGCTGAAACACATGAGAGCTGCCACTGAAAAAGAGGAGCTGTGAAAGAGAAAACCGTATTCAACAGAGCCAAATACAGCTTTACTGTTCAGGGGTCACTGAGGATCATATTTTGGATTTGCTGGATCAGGAGGTAGGAGATGATATATAGGATTGTTATCCATAGCCCAAGGCCCCCATTCGCCAGTCAAAGACAGGCCCTTGCTCCAGGCGGCCCCTAAGCAATGTGCTTTCCAAAGACAGCTACTCTATGTTTTACAAGTAGAAATCTAGCCTGAAAGGCAATTGTGTTCTTGCAACTGCAAAACTAAAATACTGTGGAAGTCTAATACACTGCCTGCAGCTCTAGTAATCCCATCCAGCAGCTCTAGTAATCCATACATACCTATCACTTAATGTAGAGAAGTAAATGTAACAAGACAATGCCATTTAAATCTTTCTTACAAGGGCTTCTCTTGGGAAAACCAGGTTTAGAAGCATGCCCCAAAGGGGCACAAAACATCTGTCCTGCTCATCTGCTGTGCTGGTTAGGCTTACCTGCTGGAACTAACAGGTTGCTCTGGAGTTTGAAGAGGTCTTCCCTGTTGCATAGAGACAGCTGGCCTTGAAAGCCCAAGCATATCCTAGAGAATAGGAAAGAGGAGGCACAGGAGATGTACTATTCAAACACTAAACATATTACTTATATTACTATTTAACATACCCGGAGGCCTGCAATACTATAGCATTAACTGGATTTAAATCTGTGAAATCATTCATCTTCGCACTCCTGTTAGAAGTGGATCGGTGGGTCCATTACGTGAGATACACCAACTCAATCTTGGACAAGCTTCAAAGGGATTTACAAAGGCAAAAAAATGGGAGGGCAACAGGCTAACAGTTAAGAGCACTGAGCCCTCCTTTCTACCCAAGAGCTCCGTGCTTGAAAGACTAGCAATGGTGTCAACAGAGCTAACACAAACAAGCCAGTGGCCCACAAGACAGCGGAGCATACCTGTATTTGCTTAGCTGTCAGGTCCTTTGTGCCCCGAAAGACATAGCTCTTGGAAATCCCTTCAGAGCTCAGCTCGTGAACCTGGACCATCCTGCCAAAAGTGATCAGCCCCACCAAAGCATTGGCAGGCAGCAGGCTCAGGGACATCTGGAGGGACTCCTTCAACGCCTGCAAATCCTCCTCTTCCAAGCACGTGTCGACAACATACAGGAAGATCAATGGCGTCTGCGGACCTCGCTAATGTGGAAAGAGATGAATTTTAGGGACATGCATACACCAGGTGATACTTTAAAATGCTTCCATCCAAGGCATAAATTTAATCCTGTTATAAGCACCTTGCAGATTTTATTTATTTGCATTATCTAAAGCAAATTAACACATATATAATCTATCACAGACAAGACAATTCAAAATTGCCTATGATTCATTTACCTGCACTATATATTCAATTGTTGAAAACTGAGGCATAAGCTCTGCTGGTTGATTGACTTCAGAGATGCCTGCATATGCTGGGGGGAACTGAAAAAGAGAAAAAAAAATCAGGACAAGGAAGTTGCAGGGCAGAAATGTAGGGCTCTCCTCTTCAGTACAGAGCTCATGATGTGATTACTGAACTCTTTATTCACTGCCACTGCACCAAGCTAATTAATTCATGACAAGAGACCCACGCTGCTGCTTACCTAAGCACAGACAGCAAGTGGCCAGAAGGACAGACAGTTGCTTGATCCAGGGTAAATAAAATGTAGGACTATGGCAGCAATCATCAATAAAATGTTCACTGAAAAGATAGAAGGGATGATGCTTTTTCCAACTTACCTGATTTCTCTGAAAACAAAAGTTACAAGCCCATAGCTTGGCCCGATAGTCAACCTGGCTGCAAGGGAAAGATGAGGCATTAGTATGACTTCAGAAACAATTTTTACAGCAGTTTCACAATTACCTATGCTGGTTCACAACACTGAGAAAGAAACAGTATCTAACACTCCAGCTAGACCAACAAATGTTCTAGGGATTCAGACTCTTGTTCTATTGCCAAAAAGTTTATTAGCTTATTCAGCCCTGCCAGGCTCGTCAGCATGATGGACCAATCATTTGTTCACTACACTTAGGCTTATCTCAGTTGTCTTATTGTTTGTACAGCTGTAGCACACAAGTTCTACAGTCTCAGAGCAGCAGGAGCCATCCACCCAGATCCTGCGCAAACACAGGACAAAGAGGCCCTGCCCTAAAGGGTTTACTCTCCTCAGCCCGTTACAACATCCTGCTGCTGTGGTACACGTAGCCATATTCTTAGTCCCTGGGTGTCTCATTTTACTTTCTCTTACTAGCCTTTCCTGCTTTTTCTCAGTCCAATGCTACACTCAGTATGCATGATCATGACAAGATTTTGGGACCGAACTTATTCCTCTAAAATTACTTCCTGATGCTCATAGTGGAACTGACCTACAAGCAGCAGGATGCAGGAAAACAAGTGAACATGACAGTCCAGAGGACAGTATCAGTAAAACTGGCATCTTTGTTTATTTTGAGTTTCATCATTCACCACAAAATTCTCTGCAAGGTAGGAGGATTGGTCATTTCATCCCTGTCTTAGCAGCCTCCTCCTGTCTCCTCTGGTCCTGTTAGCATTAATAACAGACATGTTAATGTATCTCCTTAGGCACCTGTGGATTTTAACAAGACCACCACATCTAAATGAAAGAGCCTCTAGGCACTGGGCACAGAAAAAGGGGAATAAGGAAGTAGTGAAGTTCAGATAAAAATCAGGAACTATCCGGCCTCTCTTAACATCCCCAGCCAAGAAATTCATACCAGAGTGGGTTAAGCACTGCTTTGCAAGTCGGCCTGCTGCAAAGCACCGGTTCATACTGCACAGGCGGCAGGTCAAGACGTTCCTTCAGTGGGGTCAGGAGACAAGCCAGTGGGACAACCATCCTTGTGGCCTCCAGCCTGCTGGAGGGCCACACGTTCCAGCTGAAACGCACTCCGTCACGCTCCTCATTTTGCTGGATGAACTCCAGGTAGGTCGCCATTGGACTGGAAAAGCTCTGAAAGGACATAAGAACACACATTCACAGGCAGCAGTCACCTGTTTGGACAACAGGCCTGCAAAGGAGGTCAGCAGATCAGCCACAGGTAGGCACAGGGCACTGAAGGACAAAGCCAATATGTTACAGTGAATTAATCCCATTATCAAATGAACCATGTGACTACATTAATCTCTTCTGTCCTGTTCTCTCATCAACATTACAGCCAATCCAAATACAACAAAGAAACGAGGAAATCTGAAACTCAAAACCAGAAAGCAAAGGTTTCTTTCTCTTATGATCCACATTTAATATCTCAGTACCCAAACAACCTCATGCTGGCCTCAAGGCAATCCTGCCTGACTGGGTGAGTTACAGAAACAGGTCAGATTTGCAACACACCCTGAAGTCTTCAGCTGAAAGGTTGAGGGGAGAAAGAGAGGCCAAGTCTAAGACCAAAACATTCCTCACAAATGTCACCTGGCTGCCAGTCTGACCTGCTTACAAATGGAAAGGAGCACATGACAAACTGTCAAAAAAGGTCTTCTGTGATTTTTAGATACCTGCTGGGCACGGCATCATTGTCCCACTCCCAGTAAGGAAGGAACTGAGAGTCCAGCAGACTTCAGAAAACATCCTACTCCAGGAGAGAATATCCCCAGCACAACAGAGAAGTCACTCTCTGTATTGCCTTAGTAAACGCTTCAGAGTAGGACATGAACAAGAGCTTCCAGGCCATCATCGCCTCTGATGTCTCTGAGAGAGGGAAGCACCAGCCTACCAAAAAACTTGCTTGTCACATCCAGCCCACAGACACAACATAGCACTAGCAGCACCTCACAGAGGCTAGAGCAGCAGCTCCACAACCCGCTCCAAACAAGGAAATTCAGAGGTTCACCTGCAGCTGCAGATGCTCCAGCATTACCTTACTCCTGGTCCTCACTGCAGGTGGGATATTCACAAGGGCCACATGTATGAGAAATGAGAAGCATCACCTCCACTCAGAGAAGTTTTCCTGCAGAACTCCAAACTCACAGCCATTTTCTTTATCCTCGCTATTAAGGATGTAAAGCAAACTCATGGAGAATTGCCCTATGTTTCCATTCCCACCTCTGGACAAACAGAAGGGTTCACAACACATCCCCATCATAAAAAGGTCTGCTGGGGTAAAACTCAGAGCTGAGTCTCCCTGTAAAAGATCCTGCTCATCAGAACAGCAAGACAAACACCTGACATCTCAGGTATGCAGCACAGCCACGGGGCAAATTTATTCCATGTTCCTCCAACTGAAGCCCAGCACCACTACCCTGCCCCAGGCCAAGCCCTGGTTGCCATACTCTGCTTGGCACAGGCTGTGGTCCTACTTTGGGGTCAAGACAGCAGGAGGGGAGGTGCTCCCACCTCCAGTAAAGGCTGTGTGCCTGCCTATCTTCTGGCCTCCCCACCAGCGCAAGGCTCCCTGTCTCAGCGCTGCAGTGACCTCCAGGGCCCATCCCAGCAGTAGGAAGGTCCCAAATCCCCTGTTCAAGAGATGACAGACCCTTCCAAAGCCTTAGGAGATGAGTAGTGGCAGAATTCCAGTCTCCTCGTGGGATCTGCTGAGGGCACGAGGCTGACCCGCACTCCTTCCAAGCAAAGCTATAGACAATGCTGCTGCTTCCCAAAAGTTCCCTGCTGCTGCTGCTACAGGGAACACCACGGATCAGCCAGCTGCTGCGCCCGGCATGGCTATAAGGGACAAAGTTACAGGGAAGACCGCTGAGCTCCTGTGCTGCTCTGTGGGAAACCGCTGACCCCCACGCAAGCACTGCAGTAGGGGACACCGCTGCTCCCCCAGACCCTCCTGCGTGAGACACCACCGAGCCCCTCACAGGAGACGCCCCTGACCACTCCCCGCTCCCACGCACAGGGGACCTCCCTGACCCACCCACTCCGCCTCCCCTCACGGGGGACACAACCCCCACCGTCCCCGCCGGGACCCCCGCGGGCCCCGCCGCTCGCACCTGCCCGCGCCGCTCCCGCCTCTCCGTCCCGGCAGGCCCCGCCCGCCCGGCAAGGCCACCTCAGCAGGACACGCTGCCCGCAGCCAAGATGGCGGCGGCAGCACAGCCCACCCTGCCCCGGGGAGGCTCCGCCGACATCTTGGCTGAGGGCACCGTACGCTGCCGCAGGGAAGGGGGGGTGGGGATGCGGCGCTGCCAAACAGGGCGAGACGGCGGCGTCAGGCTGAGGGTGGCAGGTGCCGGAATGGAATGGCGACGGACAGAGCGATCCTGCTAAGTGTGGGAGACGCTGCGGCGCTCCCGCTCTGGCACGGGATGAAGAAAGCAGCCCTGCTCTCAGGGTGCCCCTGAGCTTGGGAGGGTCCTGTCGTGTTCAGCAGGGGACACAGAACCTCCTGGGAAGAGGTCATCAGTAACACTCCAATAATAACACAGACATTTTTTAAAGAAATAAACTGCAAGCCCCAGGCTTGCACAGCACACCGGAGCTGCTGTGCTGGGACTTATTGTCTCAGTGAAGCATGCAGAGCTAAGCCCTCAGGCCACCCCAGGGCTGAGGCAGGGACAATTCGATTTTTCTCCCTCTCTGTTCCCAGAACAAACTTCACCCTCATGGTTGCTTGAGGCCACGCTGGTTCATCATTCTGTCAAGAAATCTGTACCCCAGCCCACTGGGAAGACCACTGCAGTGCCCAAATGCTCTCATGAGGAGAAGTTTAGGCATGGACACAATTTTCAGAAATGCACCATAGAGCCTGTGGGTATGTGGTAGATGTTTGACTAAGCCTGACTTGCCCCAGAAATTTGTCTCTGCCTTGAAACTAGGCAAATATGTTCCCTCTTTCATTGCTTCCTTCTCTTGTTGTTCCCAGAGTTTCTTCCAAAGCCAGGGAGGCAAGACTGTTCCTAGTGAGACCAACAACAGGAATCCTCCATTGCAGCTCTGTGTAATGTCAGCCAAGTGGGATTTGTCCTATCTGAATGCACACACAGAAATCCATCTCTGAATGCTGCAGACTTTGACACATACTTCGAGGGGCAAAGGCATTGCAGTGAAATATCTCAATCTGCTTCTAATAGTTTGTGTGTTCACCTTAAATTCATGCAGCCAGTCAGGTCAGGCTTCTGTGTGGGCATCACTCCACCTTTGCTTTAAGGAAATTAATGCCCTGTGATCTGCCCATGCACTGTCAAGCTTTGGGTTTTTTCCTGTTTTCTTTAGGTACAACAGAAATCTGTGTTTTGAATATTTTCTATTTTTCTAAAAGTGATTGACTAGCAGAAAGCCTAAAGTTTGTTCTCAAGTTGCTTAGTAACACTCAGCTTAAAACAACAGGAGCAACATACCTGAAATGCTGTGCAGCAGTGTGGTCATCCATGCAGGTTTGATCCCTAGGCTCCCTTTTTTCTCCAATGAGCCCAAATTCAGTTATCATGTTGGTGTCTGCCAACACCTAATGTGACAGATAAAAATCTCAAGAGATGCAGTGCTATGGAGATCCACTGATGCAAGTGGCCAAAATGCCTCCAGTTACCTAGCACAAGAAACATGAAAGCTTGGCAAACCATGGAGCTGGAATTGCCTGTAGAGGCTGACTTTTGAGACCAACCACAGGGTGATGTTCTTACTTTATGAGCCATATGGGACAAACCTTATACTTTTCTTAGCAATTATGAAGGTTTTGGTAAAACCAAGCATCAAAAATGTGGCCAAGCTTGACACAGAATGAGCAATTAGGAATGTAAATGTTTTAAATGTTGCTGCACAGTCTGGGGTGGAATGCTTGGCTATAAAAATTTTTTTAAAAGAAGGCAATCTTTTCTTAGCTTTAAAGCACCTGTAGCAATCTGTGACTGCTCCATTAGCAGTCCTGCTTCCCTTCCCCCGAAAGGACAGAAGGAATTGGCTGGCAGATAAGGAACAGAATAACTACACAGATAAGAACCATTTTCAGAACACGGAATTCCACAGCAAGATTGGCATTATCCAGGCAATACTTCAGGAAACTGCTTTAACCAAGAGCCATTCACTCCTTCCCAGAGCAGAAACGATGTCATTTCTACTGAAGCCTGCAACAGTGCAGAGCACTGTTCCAGGTCCAAAACAGAGCAAAATGAAATGCTGTCTGAGCTGAACAGTAATTTCGTCTTCTTAGGTTCCTGACATAAGGCAAATTGTACGCTCTATGTAAAATCTGTGAGCACAAGCAGAAAGATCACAAATACAGGGGGGATAAAAAGTAGAAGCATTCTACCTAGGAATGTACACTAAAGTGTATAAAATTCAAATTACTACTAATGCTAACATCCTCGGACCCAGGACTTGCTCTCCAAGCAGTATGAAGCAAAGCAAATCAGCTCTTCTGAAGTTGCCAGTTTGTCCTTCATTTTTTATCTTCTCACATTGCCACGTCTCAACAACAAAGCAACAGAGCCCAGGGCTTCAAGGCCATGCTGCACCCACCCTGTCAGCATTAGATTAACTAGAACACTTAGCAATGAGCTTGTGTCCTGCTTTCAGCTGGGATAGAGTAATTTTCCTCCCTAGGAGCTGGTTTAGTGCTGCGTTTTGGATTTAGGATTAGGATGATATTGGTAACACCCTGGTGTGTTAGTTTTTACTGAGCAGTGCTTAGTGTCTAAGTCAAGGACTTTTCAGCTTCTCATGCTGCCCAGCCAGCCAGGAGGCTCAGGGTGCACAAGAATTTGGCAGGGGACATAACCAGGACAACTGGCCCAAGGGATATGCCATACCATTTGGTGTCATGCTGAAAAATAAAACTAGAAGGACTTGGCTGCTAGGTTGCCAGCCCACTGCTCAGGCACTCCTTGGGCATTGGACAGTATGTGAGGAGCAGTCGCATTGTTCATCACTTCATTTATATCCTCTTTTAGCATTATTTTCCTTTTGTGCCCTCCCGAACCATTTTTATCTGAATCTAAAAATTTTACCTTCCCACTGGGAAGGAAGTGAGAGAACAGCTGTGTGGTGTTTACCTGCCTGCTGGGCTAACCCACAGCAGTTTGGAAGAGGAGCACAACCTTAAACCCTGTGTTTCTGGGCCAAATAACCCAAGTAAAAGCTTTCCATTCTTCCATTTTCCTGGAAGAATTTCAAGCTTGCTCAAAAAGGGAGAGAAAGGAAAACACTACAGGCTCCCTACCTAAGCCCCAACTTGTTTTGTTGGAGCTTGTTTAACAGCTGAAAGAGAAAAAACCTTTGAGCTCCAGTTCCCATCCTCCACACTCCCCCCAAGGTCTCCCAAAGAGTGTACAAAGTGCAGTGATTAAACTTCTCAGCTTGGAGGTGAACATTTTCAACAAGAACTTGGACATCATCCCTGGAGCTTGTCACGGTACATTTTTGTCTCCTCCAGGTTGCAGGCTAAGCTGGGCTCAGCACAGCTGAAGAGGGCCTGGCCACACACTTCTAACAGGTGAAATGACAGAAAGTCCCAGCCACATGAAGCAAGAGGAGGGAAAGGTGGTCTCTCTGTGGTGGAGGACAGCTCTGTTTGAGGTGTTTTGCATCAACAGAAGACCCAGCTGTCTCCACTCACTACAGCTTCTTCCAAAAAATGGCTCTGCATGTGGAGGCAAAGAGGAAACCAGAGCATGGTTTAAGGGCTTCCTCTTTCTTCTTTGGAGCCCTCATACCAGGAGGAGGGAGGAGATGGTGCTCCAACAGCACCAGATGAATAACCATCTCCCATCGCAATTCCCAAGGGGGCCAGTTACCATCCAAGCAA
>NW_020955941.1:193051-196774 GCF_003031625.1 Empidonax traillii
TCCAAAAAATGGCTCTGCATGTGGAGGCAAAGAGGAAACCAGAGCATGGTTTAAGGGCTTCCTCTTTCTTCTTTGGAGCCCTCATACCAGGAGGAGGGAGGAGATGGTGCTCCAACAGCACCAGATGAATAACCATCTCCCATCGCAATTCCCAAGGGGGCCAGTTACCATCCAAGCAAAAAGGAAAAAACCCAACAAATAACTGAAACCATCCATGGGATAAATGTTTTCACTATCAAAGCTTCAAGTTTGCCATTAATGCTAATGTTTTAAACTTTGGACTGTAAAGGCTAGACATTTCAGACAGTACCTGCCAGCTGATCTTTCCAAGTTCACAATACAGCCAAGTTAATGTTTTTCTTGAAATTAAAAAGCAATCTTGCACGTGATTCCACGTGAAAATGGCATTTGGCTGAATGGGTAGTGAGCATATTAGTGCTTATCCTGCCAGCCCACGAAATTCCAGTCCTCCTTTGTGCACAATGGTGATTCTGCTTTAGGCTGAACTGCTCCTTGTGTGCTGCTTGCACACAGCCAAAGTGGGCCTGGAGCAGCTGTCCCACTATCAAGGCTTTGCAGCTTCTCTGTGGCCACCAAGGCCTGCAGGAGGGAGTCTACAGGGGTCTGGTGGATTACTGTGGGGCTCCTGAGGATACTTTGGTGTCTTTGGGTTGGAGTCGGTAATATTACTTGAATGCATAAAATTACATGCAAGTATATTCGGCACATCAAAAGCTGTTGGTTAATTTTGTAAGTTCCTTAATGAAATGGACACTCATAAAAATCATTATTAAATGTGAACAAAAGTATAGAGGCTAAACATTTCAAATGTACACAGAAATAAAGGTTTGACATGGAGTCAAAGGTCTTATTCATACCTGATTTTATTTCTATGAGAGTATTTGTGTCTATTTCATGTTTAGCCTTCCCTGGAAGAGGGATTCGAAGTGGTATGACCTGAGGAACTGAGACAGAGCCAGCTGTCATTTTTCTCAACAGCGATCTTTAAAAGAGAAAAATAGAAAAGCAGACAGTAATTTTTCTAAACAGAAGAATGCTCTGAGAAATACAGTCCTTTAACATGATTCCTCGTCCTCAGTTGTTTCTCTTAAAAGAGAGAACACTGGATTTTTTAACCTGTTATTTGTCATTAATATTTGCATGGTTTTCACATTGAAATGGGGCAACATCCAACTTCCAACTCAGTCTCCTGTCGCAGAACTGGGAATAAAACTTGAGTACTGTGAGGGAGACTCCACAACCTCTCTGGGCAGTCCGTCCCAGTGCTCGGTCACCGGCACGGGCAAAGAAGTTCTTCCTCACGTTCATGTGGCACCACCGAGAACAGCCTGGCTCTGTCCTCTCCACATCCACCCACCAACCACGGGCGGATCGGATCTTTACCCGACCTGAGGAGGCTGGCAGCTCTTCCCTCAAGGCGCCGCCTGCTCTTGGCACACCCGGACCAAGGCACGCTGTGCTCCGTTTCAGCCTCCCTGGCGAGACAGACACGATCCCGGCAGCATCCCCATCCCGGCCCCGCTCACCGTACCAGTCTCGCCGCCCTCCCGTTCCCAGGGCCGGCGCGCGCGGTCGCTCCCGCTCCCATTGGTCGTGGCGCAGCAGCCGGCCCCGCCCCCCTCCGCTGCCCGGCTCAGACGTCATCTCGGCGCGCCGCCCCCGCAGCGGCATGGCGGAGGTGAAGGTAAAGCCGGAGGTGCCCGACCCGATGGACATCGAGAGCAGGTGTGGCCCTGCGGGTTCTCTCAGGGCAGGCGGGGAGGCTGCCTGGCGAGGGGAGAGGCAGGACGCGTTAGGAGTGTGTGAAGGCCCGTCGGGGAGGGCCAGGGAAACGTGTTTCGGGGTGGTGGGGGAGACAGGTGTGGAGCGTGCTGGTGCCTTGAGGGGTGTTGTTCAAGGCCTAGGGGGAGTGGTTCGAGGCCTGAGTGTGGTCAGGTGCTGAAGGAGAAGGTTGCGGTTTTTTAAAGCACAAAGAGTTTCGTGCTAGGAGGTGCTGAGGTGGCAGTGAGGGATGAGGTCAGGTCCCCTTTGGCTGCCCCGGTGTTTTTCTGGTCTTGGGAAAGGGAACTGTGGGGGTTTTACATTTTGGTGGTTTGGGGTTGGTTTGTTTGTTTGTTTTCTCTTAAAGATATTTCGTCACTATTTGCCTTCTCTCACTAGCCACCGTTTCTTTACTGTTGGAACCTTTTGTATAACAAAATGTACAGGGAGCTTTAAATCCATGTTGTTAATAATGGAAACAACACAAAAGTAAAATGGAGCACCACACTCAGTGTTGTCAGCAAGAGCAGAGGTAGTTGGTCCGGCAGCTGGGACAGGTTTGTATTTGTCAGCACAAGGGAGAAGATGCTGAGTTCCCTCAAGAGACATGAACAAGAAGCAGTGGCTGGATACTTTTGCCCTGAGTTTTTCTTGTCACTCTCTTCCATCCTGACTCTAATACTGCTTGAATTTGGTTTCAGGTGCAACAGTACATGACTTTAAACTTGCTTTTCTCCTCCCACAGGATTATTGAACTGTGCCACCAGTTCCCTTACGGTATCACAGACCAGGTGATCCAGAATGACATGCCTCACATGGAAGCCCAGCAGCGAGCTGTGGCCATCAACAGGCTGCTCTCCATGGTAGGGGGCTCTCAACTTCCTCGTTCTATCTCAGCCAACCCCCAGCACATACATACAAATACACTCTGTACCTACAGTCTACTTGTTCAGCAGGGCTAGCAGATTAATCCCTTTGGTTTCAGCAGCATTTGCTATGATATACAGTTACCATAGTTTACTTTTGGTTGCCAGAAGCACTAATGATTGCCAAAGTTAATTAAGGTGTGCCTCAACTGACTCTTTCTAGTCTGCAATACAAAGTGCATATTGATGTGGATCAATGAGTGAGGAAGGTACCACTGAAAAGTACCACACTTGGGTGTTTTTTGATGTGTTTAGAGTTTTTTGGTCTTTTTCTGATGTGTTACTTTGTATTGTGTTAGAATGGTCTAGGGTAACAGTTGGGTGCAAGTGTAGTTGCAGGGATTCATCAGTTGGAAAGATGGCCACAGGTGATAACTGCAGGGACCATTAATGATGGGGAATTAACCAGCTGGAGAGAAGAGGATGGATGTTAGCCCATGCTCTTATATGTCTTATATGTCTCCTCCGAATCCCTCACAAAATGGTTGTGGATTACTCTGATGGCACACAGGTGGAACATGCCAAGGAATTTTTTTGTATCTTCTGTGAATTTCCCACATCTCACTGGGCATTTCTCTTTACTGTATCAGGAGTCAGCCTGAGATAGGAGCAAGGGTCACACTCAGCTACTCCGGCCACGTGTTCAAGAACAGAGGGTATCTGTTTAGTCTTGTTGGGTCAGTGTGGCGTCAACTTGAGTAGCAGCTCAAGAGTTCAGGCTCTTTAAAAGATCAAGGTTCTTTTTGGTGCCATACCTATCTGCTTCTTGGGCATGTGGAGTCAGAAAATAAAACAGTTTGGGTGGTGCAGTCTGGAGAGCACTCTGAAAAAGAGGGCAACTTGTATTCTTAGAAAGGAGGATAGTGGAAAGTATCCAAACTGAGCAAGGTGTGGCGGTTGTTTTTTGTTGTTTTGTTTGGTTTTGGTTTTTTTCACTAATGGAAGAAACTTCTTAACTTTGGTCCTATGATCTATACTAGGTGTCACTGGAAGTAATCTTTCAGTTTTTGGTCTT